>NC_041214.2:144992676-145078088 GCF_002837175.3 Physeter macrocephalus
ACTGTCATACAGAGTGAAGTAAGTCAGAAAGAGAAAAACAAATATCATATATTATTGCATGTATGTGGAACCTAGAAAAATGGTACAGATGAACTGGTTTGCAGGGCAGAAGTTGAGACACAGATGTAGGGAACAAACGTATGGACACCAAAGGGGGAAAACCGCGGTTGGGTGGGGATGGTGGTGTGCTGAATTGGGTGATTGGGATTGACATGTATACACTGATATGTATAAAACTGATGACTAATAAGAACCTGCAGTATAAAAAAATAAACAAACAGACAAAAAAAACAACTAATACTAAATTTTCTTTGGGTTATTTGTATGGAAATATGTTAACATAAATGTTTCAGACATTACATGAAATTTCTAAAAATCTTATCTGTTCTGGTATAATATTATAAGTCATAATTCTAGTTATTACTTTAAAATGTATATCACAGAAATAACTAAATTTCCTTGTCTATTGTCAATTGCATTATTATGAACTTTCATCAAATCTTTAACCATGGTCATTTTTAAGTCTTTTGTCATTTACAGACAGTTCTGGGTGTACTCTGATGTTTTTGCAAAAATGTTCCTATAAAAGGGTTTCATCATTAATGAATTCATGGAAAAGCCTCTGACAAGTACAGGTTTCTGGTAACTGACTATACTGCTGAACTGAATGAATAAGCATTTTCAGAACTCTAATGGAAAACTGATTAATTCATAAAAGTGCTAACAAAAGATCAAGATGAAAAAAAAATTAATTACGTGGGACTGAGTGAACTGATGAGGATGATTATAATTTTTCTGACTTTCTGTTTGAATAAAAAAAAAATCCCACAAGGACTCAGAGGCAAAAAATATACAAATCAATTTTCACTGCAAAGTAAAGGAACTGTTACAGTGGAGGATTACTGGACTGAATGTCAATATTATGGCATAGTATGAGTGTGTTTCATGTTCGGTAATTGCTATCATTGTTGCTTTTGTTGTGATCATCCATGTACAATGCTTGGTGTCAGTTTATTTATCTCTTGTAAAAATAAAATACAGTGTGTGTGTGTGAAGAAAAAAAAAATTATAAAAAGTAGGGGCCACGTGGAAGTTAGAATACTACTGACTGAAATGTAAGCAGTCATATTTTTGTAAAGTTGTTCAGAAATGCAGCTTATTCTTACTATTTTGAACTGTCTTGCCACTCATTGCTTTTCTTATTATACATTGAATTATGCAGATCAAAAATAAAAAATAAAAATTTTAAAAAAGACATAAAAAGAAAGAGAGAGAGAGAGAGCACCCAGGATTCAGAGGAGGGAAGAGCAAGCTATGTTATAAAGAAGAATTGGAAGAAAATATAAATATCAAAACCATCTTACACCTTTATACCTATTGAAGGGAATGGTACTCCACTTTGTAAATATTTCATTGTTTGTTTTCATAATGAATAGAATGTTACACAAAAGCTATCATAAGAGCAAAAGCATTAGAGTTCCACAACTTTAATTTAGTTGAGAAAAGGCATGAAGACAAAGCTTATCCTTACTTTATTGCAGAAAGAAGCTATACTTAGAATGGTTTAAGGCAAATATTTAGAAAATGGATAGGAGCTTTCTAGGTAGCCATCACATCAAGATGACTCAAAAAGTGGTAGAAGAAATAGATTAGAAGAAATAAAAAATAAGAAAAGAAAACTAAAAAGAAACAGTCATGAACAGTGTAAACAATCCTAATCAGTTTAAATATAGATAGATGAGAGATCGATAGATAGATAGATAGATAGATAGATAGATAGATAGATAGATAGATAGATCAATCTGATAGATTTGCTCCCCTTTGAAAAAGTCAGTTTGCTATTAACCAATTTCAAGCAAAACACTCAGTGGGGCAGTCCAATCGCGTTTAGGAGTTTCTATTGCAATAGCATTCTTCTATGTCTGTCTTGAAGAAAATCTATCTATCTGTCTATCTATCTAGCCATCTAACCATCCATTCCTCTACCTGTCTATTCCCCTCCACGGAGGAGAAAGTAAGTTATCTTACAGAGAGGATTCAGAGGAAGATGATGCATACATCAAAATATATTATTCTACCGATTGAAGAGAAGGGTATACTACCTTTATATCTAACATTCTGGGTTGTCTTCCCCTACAAAATGTGTACAGACTGTTACACAAAAGCGATCTTGGTATCAAATAGCATTGAGTTTCAACAGCTTTAATCCAAATGGAGAAGAGACATGAAGGCAAACACTTGCCCTTACTTTCTTGCAAACAGAAGCTATGCTTAGAGAGTGGTTTATCTTTGTATATGTGTGTGAGTGTGTTCAAGGATTTATACTTACATACAGATAATATAAAATTTAGTTTAACAAGAATGAGTAGAAAATGGATGTTTTGTGTCAACTGAATATTTTGATGAATTCAATGTTTACACATTCTGTGAAATGTTTAAAAGATCAAACCTTTCAAAAAAATCACAGAAATCCCCCAAACTTACTGGCATAACCACCCCAGTTTGCTCATCTTACCTCTGTATTCACTGCTGTCAGACTGTACATGGATGTGTTAACTAACTCTGGATCTTATTCACAGGCACACTAAAATTAGATGCCTTATGGTACATGGATGGAATATTTTTGTCCTATCTCTGACTCCTTTTTATACAATTAAGTTTTATTCTGTTGCCCTATTTAAGCTCTCCCTTTCCACTAGCACTGCCCTGCACATAGACATCAGTGTGTTCACCTCCTCCCTGAGCTCACAATGAGATCTTTTCTTATATGGCAATGGCTGGAAACATATCATACTTATTATCATAATTTTAAAAGACTTTGTATGTGAATAATGCACATTCAACCCTAAACATATGTCAAACAAAAGTGTGTGATTTAGGTGATAATTCATAGTCATATAGCATCTCAGAATCTTTGTAGTGAAAATTAATTGTTCAAAACTATTGACTTGGGACTTAGGTTGAATCATTATGTAATGACTTACACTAGAAATGACTTTTGCAATAAATCTCAGTAATAAGAACATTTATTTTTTGTGTATCTTTTAAAGAAAAAAGAATAATAAAAAATTATTTTTTGAGCAGTACCATTGCTTAAATTTTAGATAAATGGGAATCTACTGTGTTTGCTTACCCTAACCTGGACTAGATGCTGACAAATTTAACAGAAATTTTATTTCTGCAGCCTCAAATTAAATCCTTTATTTTGTCAGATGTGACTGGGGAACAACTTCCAAAAGAAAGAGAAAAAAAAAACTACAATAGTGAACCTTAAAAAAATCCTATTCATTCTCTAGACTTGGATCCCTACATACCAGTCAAGGAAAATATCTAATTTCTTCAAGGAAAAATAGTTCATATTTCTTTCGAAACATCTCTGTTGCCATAGTTACCAAATGGCCTCTCTTTTTTTCCCCCTAATAATAACATCACCATCTAGATACACATAGCTCATGAAAGTGAATGTTTTACTGTGGAAATTTATAAGCACATGGGCTCTGCTTCCAATGACTTTTAAAAACCTGAAATTGAAGGATTTTATTAATAAATACACCTGAGTTGAACTTAATGCTTTTCTGAGCAAGAGTGCAGGAGAGAAGGGGGAATAGAGAAATTGAGAAGAATCATACAGTTTTAACATTACCAAGGTGAAAGTGATCTAAATTAGAATTTGGACTTGGTTGATCTTCTCCACCCCACTGTATATAAACACTCCTACATGGGTTGTCATGTCTCTAAGACTGATACCCTCATCTGGATAAACCACAAGAAATTAAAACATACACACACACATACCCAAGCACACCTTAGAATAAGAAAAATATAAACCAGCTTATTTTCATTATCGGTCTTGCCAAATATAAACTTTAGAGACAAAATTTTAAATAAAGCAGCAACTATGAAAATAAACAATGAGATCCTTGTGTACAGGATTACGTAGTTGGGGTGTGCATATTTGCAATCAAGCTCTGAGTAGAAATAAAATCAGTTTTCTCTGCCTTCCTTTCCTTTTACTTTTTAAGAAGTGGTCACCAAAATCCTTATTAACAGGAATTTAAGGTGCAAGCATATACTTTTGGGAAAGCAGAGATTGCTAAGAAATGTGTGGTCAATGTGCTCATTGTAAACAGTTCTATCAAATAGTCCAGTTACTTCAATGAATTGCAAAACACATCAATTGTGTTTATGATTTGGAAAGTGTCTTGAAAACCAAGAAAGTTTGAAGACTTAAAAAGTAACTGGCATACCTCAATATCCCCCTTTATTACTAACATATTAATTTTCTTCATAGTATTTTTTTATACTTAAAAATTCCTTATCCTACCTCACATGGTATATCATAAATTACAAGTTATTTACATTAAATGCATTAAAATACAAAATGCATTTAAGTGCTTCATATTTTAGTGCACTATTGAATTACAAGAGTGTGTTATTTAAATACATTTTTAGCATTTAATGTATTTTTCTAGGTCCATTATCTCAATATTATTTTTAAATCAAAAATTCAACATAATTTTAACATAAAAATTACTTTTAATTTTCTTTATTAAAAAAGTTAATCCAACTTTTCAAGTAAACTATGTAGGCAGAGTTGTACAGTGTTTGAGAAAAACTGGTCTTTTCCTCATAACTTGACTGCAGGATTTTTGGATGTAAGCAAAGAATATATAAAAGGAGAAATTCTTTATGATTTTATTTTTCAAAAAAGTTATATATACCATATTACATATAGAATATATATTACATATTATATATGTATATATTATATATTTATATATGTGATATGTTATACATATGTGAGATAGATATAAGTATATACATATATATATCTCATATACTACAGAGACCTTTTTTTAAAAATTATATTTTATTTTAATAAACGAGTGTGAGTACATAGTATAAAAAGGCAATACAGAGAACTTTTTATGTCTAGTATGATTCTTAGTAAGGAAGGCCATGATTTCTATTTTATAAATTTTCAATTGATTCAAAATTTGTTTTGTAGGTGGTGGGTAGGATGTTTTATTTTTTTTTTCCACAAACTTTGTTGGCCTTCCCTACACTTATTTTGGTTTATTATTGTTTATATTTTAAATTATATGTTAGGAGGGATCCTTTATCCTGCCAATCAGCCCTGTTCTGGGTTTGGATCTCATCTCCTTTCACCTCTTTGAGAATTTTTATTGGTCAATTTCCCCTTTATCCTATCTTCTTACTCTCCCTCCACACTAATGTGAGCTTTTTCAATTTTAAACAAGCATGAAATAATCTTGAAACTCTCTTTTCACTTATATACTTTTTCTTTGTAGATGCTTTCTCCTCCTCTCACTCCCTTATTTCTAAACTGTTACAGTGCCTAAAGCTATATGCTAATTTCCATCTAAAGCCATCTTTTTGAGCAAACTAATCTTCTTCCAGTGGCTTCAGCTCTTACTTATCAGCTGTTCACTCCCAAATCTATAACTCTCCTCTGCAATCCAGACCACATTGACAATTACCTCATGGAGCAAAGATCCCATCCTGCTCAGCTTTAAACTGGTTAACTCCTTTCCTTTACCATCTCAGTTAATATTTTTCTCACTTACTCCCAAGCACAAACATTGAACTCCACATCAAATCCTCTTCTTCACTTTCCATAACCTTTGATTCATGTGAATCTTCCGAATTCACTCCATCTCTATCACATTGACACTGCTTCATTGTATACCCTAAACCATTGCTGTAACCAATTCATGTTAGACCCCTCAAATACAACCTACACACTGAAAACAGGGATATCTTTATTAAACAAACATCTAATGCTGTGACTCATCTTATTTTCAATTCTTTTAAAACACACTGCTGAATATACCAGAAAAAAAAAAAAGAAATAATAGTAATCTAGATTCCTTCTAATGGCTTACATGGAACTTTATAATTTTTCCTCCTAATGATTAAAAAAATCCTATTCTCATAGTCATACATACACTACTCACTCATCATCTACTCCCATTTCAGGCATAGCAAACCCCTTGCTATTTACCAAAAGAACCATGTACACTCCTCCTTCTCAAGAAAAGCCTTATCATTCTTATTGCCTGAAACTCCTTCCTCTTCCCAAGTATCTCCCATCCATCCTCTGAGACTGAATTCACTCCTGACCTCATCTGTGAACCATCTTTGCCTTTCCTCTTCTAAATTATGTTTCCTATATAGGTTTTTACAATCTATTAAAATGTTTTTACATCATTTTTTAAATTTTGAAAATGACATTAAATATAAACTATTGGTAAGATTTATTGAGCACTAACAATATGCTGAGAACTCTTCCAAATGATAGATATACAATATTTTTTTAGGTCTTCACAATCACTGCTTGTTAGGTATTATTTTCACTGTACAGACCAGAAAACAGATACTCACAGAAGTTAAGTATTATACCAGATTTACTCAATTAGCCCATTGCCAAGCTAGTATTTAATCCAAAATCTTCCTGAGTCCAAATCCTTTGATTTTTTTTTTTTTTTTTCTAGTAGATGATGTTTTCTTTCCAGTTGTTTGAATTCCACATTTCCCCTACCAGGGTAAAGTACATGAATACCGCTTGAAGAAGGCTGTGGAATCTTTCACATGAACCCACTTCATTAATTTTCCAGTTTCCTAAAAGAATCTTTGCAGTGAATGAGGTAGCACTTTTCATTCTGGATGATTTTGACCTAACATATGTGCATGCACCCCATGAAAGAAATTGCACTGACCTGCATCTTTAATGCCTGGTGCCTAAATTTCCCAAAACCACCTTAAATTTCAAAGCTTACAAAATTGGTAATGAGTAATGCAAAAAAGTCCAAGATATTCTACTTTGTGGTCTCTGAATGACATCTAGTGGTTGGAATTGGAAATTTTGAGGAAATTATAATTAATGCAGCGGGGGAAGACTTATCTTGGTCTGGATTCTTTATTCCTAATATCAAAGGAAGAGTGGTGATACAGAGCTCATTCACTTCGAACTTTTTTTAAAAGCCCTGTCTTTATTTTTGTTTCTCATTGTACATATCAAGGAAACAGAATCTGCCTCTGTGTTCAGCGATCTGTGCACCCTGGGGCTTATGAAACCTTATTTGCCTGTAATCAGTGCCTACTTTTTATGGATAGTGACTTGAGGAACCATTATTAGATGCAAAAATGAATAAACCCTTTCAATTTTCTTCCTCATACTCTGTGTAACAGTAAGCAGTGTATATACACAAGCACTCAACACAAAGTAATGCTACTAAAATCTATGACTGTGTTATTCAAAACTATATTTTAAAAATCTCTTCACATATACTAGTTTTGGTCCTAAGCTTTGAGTCATACGGATGACAGTAGCTTTTGGTTTGATGATACAAGATTTGAGATTTGCCTACTACAAGCTCTTATTCCACTGAAATAACTGGTTATGGAAAATGGTACATGATCTGTTTCTAATAAAGGACACAGCTAGTGCCTCGGGGATGCAGCAAAGAATTTGGAGTCCAAGAGGTCAGAGAAGGTATCCTGGAAGAAGATGAGTTTGTTGATAGCTGCCCAGCATAAGTCATCATTAAGAGAACAAGCAGCTGAGCAAGAATCCTGGCTTCCCTTCTTTCCTGTGGTGAGACCTTGGGCAAGCTACCTAACAGCTCTACATTTTGGTTTCTTCACCTGTACAACAGAGTAAAACTTAGCATCTGTTTTATGTGGTGAAGATTAATTAGCACAGTGCCTGTATGTGGTGAATCATCAACCCTTTTATCATACATAAATTTAAAAAGAGAGTCTTCAAATCCAATGCTGTTTCCTGAGAATATACAAAGGAACATAGGCCAAGAGAAAAGTAAGTGGTAATAAATAAATATTATACTCCTGACACCAAGACATGTAATGAGAAAATGTAAAAAGTGACTATAAATATTTTCTGGCAATCTACTTAAAAGGCCCATGACATGGATTCTTAGGATATATGTCATGCAGATGAACCAGAAGTCTCTGAAACCCAAGCAATTACTATCAAATACTGCTTTTCCATTTTCCATTGCTGCAGGTTACTCTTTTAGCCACAGTGGGAACCAAATTAAACAGTTACACCTCCTGAATCATAGGCTTTTACAAAAATCAACATCTAATACATAACTTGAATCACAATAACTTTCTCTATTTATTTTAAATAAGAGAAGGTCAGCCAGAAAGTGTTTAGATTTGCAGAGTCTATGGTTGAAGATTATTGTAACAGCAAACCCTGAAATTAACCTCCAGGATGAAGAGTTAAGTAAAAAAAAAAAAAACAACAACACTCCACATAGGTTCAAAGTAGACTTTTGTTGAAGAGGTAGGTTTTCCCGTGGTCTTTGAAGTGGGAGAGGCTGAGTGCTACTTAAATCCTGGGGCCTTGTGATGAGTGAACTGAAAGACAGATTGCTGATGGATCTGGAATCCCACAGTGGTTGTTTTGTGTCTTGCTTTGAGAAGGTTGGTGATAATTAAACTCCTTTTCCAGCATGATCTTTGTTTCTAACTAAAGTATCCTATTTAAGAAGAGCCAAGTAGGATAGGCTTTTTTTTTTGCTACCACTAAAACTTACTCTCTCATCTACCTCCATGTTTATTTTCCCCAAATATGTGTATTGTTAGTTGAAGAGATTATTTCCTGAGAAGTGAGGGGTGTGTGTGTGTGAACACACATGCATGCACATGAGAGAGAGAGAGAAGGACAGATTTGTTTCCAGAAAGCCCAGCCTTTACCTTTTCAGGACCAGTTTGTTTAAAAATGTTATCTTTGCCTTTTTGTTATTTATCTGTAGGAGATAGCTGACCAATTTAAGTGTTGACCTTATGCAAGGCTGGCATCTCCACCCTTGATAGTTAACAGACCTGAACTGAACAAAAGCTTATTCAGTTTGAGTCATTATAAATATCTGGTCATTTTTTAACTCCATGTAAACTTTCTGGTTAAACCTCATTTCAAATAGCAAAAGAATTATAGCCTGAATAGAGTGCCTGGCCTATGATAGTTTCTCAATAAATATTTTTGATTGATAAGCCTAAAATGGGTGAGTATGTTTACTTTTTGGGGACTAACAGACTTAAAAGGAATAGGTAGTATAATTTCAATTCTGAATCAAATAATAATACTAAAATGCTAAAACTCTGGACTGCTTCTCTTTTTAGCTGCCTTGTCCTGTTAATTTCTGTTAACTGTTTTTTTTTTTTTTCTTCTTCTATTAAAAAACTAGGATCAGATTTATAAATATCCAGTACCTGCCACCTGCTGGAGATAAAATCAGCAGTTTGAGCTTCTTGACTCTTTGAAGACAAGCTATAACATATTAGTAAGATTAAATATTTTAGATATATTCAGTACTTTATTAAAATGTGTTATATCTTGATAACATATAAAATGTCTTTTCATAGACAAGATTTTGTATATCTGTTTCCCTTTCTCTATTTACAAAGAAATTTTAATTTTAAAATATTTTATATAAAACAAAAATTTAAATTCCTTAAATTTTAGTAACATTTACTTTTAAAATTACCAAAAGTAGTTTTTCATAAAAAACTCCCAGATTTTACCAAATATCCATATCTCAGTGTGTTTGACTTATGGAACCATCTGGTGCAACATACCTGGACTGAGCTAGCACTTATGGTTGGTGTAGATCAATGGATTTGGGACAGATTGATAAGGCCATAAAAATCTGAAGGAGAACAAAAATAAGAAATTTCTGCTCCTAGTGTTTATAAATGCCAAAACACAGACTGTGAGAGAGGGGTTCATGTGAGTCTGCCTGAAGGCTTGGATATAAAAATAGTATTTCTATAGATACAAATAAAACTTTCTAGATTCCTTAGTATGTGAGAGAAATCAATTTTATTCTTTTTCACTCTGCCTTAAATAAAAGTTTACTAAACAAAATCTCCAGCAGAATATACCACTCCGAAACGTAGATGGTCAGTAATTAAGACCTATGATTTGGTACAAAGCAAGGTCCAACCCATCAAATAACTATAGTCTAACCCAGTGTAGAAATCCAAATTTCAAACAACTATCTATTGAATGTTTCTTGCCTCCCCTAACTTGAACCTGTAGCCCTAGGAGCCTATAGTGTAAGGAGAGAGTCCAATGGCTTCTTTTCCTTCTCTTTACCTTACCTTGTCCTCTGCTGCCTAGGTTGCTGGATAGGGCCCAAGTAATGTGATAGTGAAGTGATGAACATAGGCTTATGTGTAAAGTACAATTGCAACATGGCGTTGATGTTCCCTGGACTTGGTCAATGTTGAAAGTGGACTTGTCCTCCAATGGGATGTTCTGATGGCTCCTCAGAGATCCTTTCTGAGATCTTCAATTACTATTCTTTGAAACAGGTCATTAGACTTCAGATCCTCTCTACCTATTGTTGGAGTTACGTTTCCTCTCTTGATGCTTATCCTGATCAAAATTCCTATACAGTAACAAGATTGAAGCATATTTTTGCATCTAGTGCTTGGGAAATCCATTCTTTTGCTTTGCCATCATAAAAAAATATACTTCACTTTATCCTTGTAAGCTATAACATTCCCAGTGTCGCCTGAAGTCCAGAGGTCAAATCGAGTTCTCAGAGCTTTGTGTTTTGTTTTGTTTTCCTGAAATTCCCCTTGTCATTTGAGTTATGTTAAAAGGGAAATGTCCTCTTCCTTTCCCTATGAATGGTGATGGATGAATGGAATGCCAGTCACAATGATATTCCCTCAGAACAAACTCTCACTCTCTTCCTTTCTTTGTCTTATATAATGAGTAAAGCACTAATAACAGCAGAATAAGTTTTCACCATCCTTTGGCAAACCAGAATCAATGGTCTAGCAATTGCTTTTAGAATGATGAGAGTGAGGGTTTGTGTGTGTCTGGGGGTAAATTTTTCAACTGTAGTTTTGTTCCTTAAAAGGGGAGGGTGGATACTATATAAAATGACATAACTGGAATATATTTTGGAAGTTATAATGTGCTCTATGTTCATTATCATTATCTATAGACATAAATGCATATGGGTATTCAGATCCTGCAACCTTCTTATGATAAGCATACGTGGGCCCAGGGATTTTATGTGTTCTCCTCACCTTCCTGGCTTCTGTAGATAATCATTCCTCCTGCAAAGAGATGGAATTACCCATGATTTAAGGTCTTTCTGAAGAGATCCCCAATAATGACATTTGCATTCTTTTAGCTTGGGATGATCAAAGCAACAGGGATCCAAAACCCTGTACAACAACGACATATGTTGAAGGATAACGTTCCACAGGCCAGTAACACATATCTGCAGGTTGAATTATGGGAAAGAGGTGGGGAAGAGAGAATGAAACTGACCATAAGTTGAATAGTGGAAAAAATACAATGAATTCCATAAAGCAGACAAGGGCCGGAGGGCCTGAGTTTCTTGCATGGGATAGTACTGCAGAAACAGAAGAGAATATATACCTTGTATGGAAAAGTATCTTTATGCTGGGTTTGAGATTCTAATAAAATTTGGATACTTTTCAAAGGAAAAATTCTATATATTTTCAAATGCTTTCTCCTTAATAGCCAATGTTCTTAGACTTTTAAATACAAGTAGAAAATATGGTCAGTTGAAGTGTAAGCACAATATTTTCAAATTACAATCTATAGTTCTTCCTGCTAAGAGATTGCTCTACAATGACTTCATTTTTTTTTTTTTTCCTATAAAATCTGTCTCACTCAATGACTGGCTCATGTCTGAGACCCTAAACACAATGATAAGAAAATAATAAGTGTTCTACACCTGATTTTCTTTGAAAGTTAGGATGATTTTCAACACAAGCTATTGTAAAATTGACTGATATGTTGGGGATTTTGAAGCATAACTAATACTTTAATATGAACTACCTTTACATTTCACTCATTGGTAATTACTCAAAGCTAACATTTTCTTCTCTTAAGTGAAATTGTCATATGAATTAATTTAAATAACAGCTAATGTAATTTTCAAAAACAGTTTGTTACTACTCCAAAGTCAATTACTGTATTTTCCTTATACATATAACCAACTATTGAAAGATGAATGCATAATTACTCATGATATTCTAATGGGCTCTGAATTCCCAACTATACTAATGCTAAAACATTTCTCAAAATAGTAATTCCCAATACAATACAGTAATGATACACATTGCTTTTTTGTTTTGCTTTGTTTTGTTTTTTTATTTGTTTATTTTTGGCTGTGTTGGGTCTTCGTTGCTGCACATAGGCTTTCTCTAGTTGTGGCAAGCAGGGCTACTCTTCATTGCGGTGTGAAGGCTTCTCATTGCAGTGGTTTCTCTTGTTGCGGAGCACGGGCTCTAGGCACGTGGAGTTCAGTAGTTGTGGCTCACTGGCTCCAGAGCGCAGGCTCGGTAGTTGTGGCACATGGCCTTAGTTGTGGGATCTTCCCAGACCAGGGATTGTACTCGTGTTCCCTGCATTGGCAGGCAGATTCTTAACCACTGTGCCACCAGGGAAGCCCTACACATTGTTTTATTGTGCTTTCTGAATCCTTAAAAAAAAGGTATATTATCAATAATTTAGGATTTAGGACCTCAGATATTTAGTATTGGAAGCAATAGTGTAATATCAACAATAGAAATTATTATTTTATACTATGTTCCAGATTCTTACACATTTTAATACATTAAAATATAATTCAAAAGAAGATTGTAAGATATTAAAAGTTACATGGGTAAGAATAGAAGAAATGAAGAAGGGTTGATGTGGTCCCCTAGGGCTGGGAATAGCAAGAAGCCATTACCACCTATGGGCCTAAGGGAAAAAAGAGGGAGACTGATTATTAATCCTATAGAAAATAGCCATGGGTCAGTTCTGCCTAACATGAGCTGTGAACGTCAGAGGATGAATACAACCAATAAGTGTACCTAGCAGAGAAAGTCAGGGGAAGAAGTACTCCCAATCCACTGTACTACATCCAGATTAGAAAGAAAGAAGTAATACTTTCTCTATTTGCAGCATATGTGGTCTTATAAAGGAAAAATACTAAATAATCCACTTAAAAAACTATTAGAACTAAGAAAGTTCACCAAGATTGTCAGACACAAGATTAATATAGAAAAATCAATTGTTTGGGGCTTCCCTAGTGGTGCAGTGTTTAGGAGTCCACCTGCCAATGCAGGGGACATAGATTTGAGCCCTGCGCCGGGAAGATCCCACATGCCTCGGAGCAACCAAGCCCTTGTGCCACAACTACTGAGCCTGCGATCTAGAGCCCGCGAGCTACAATGACTGAGACCTCATGCCTGTGTTCCGCAACAAGAGAAGCCATGGCAATGAGAAGCCTCTGCACCGCAATGAGCCCTGCTCACTGCAACTGGAGAAAGCCCACATGCAGCAACGAAGACCCAACACAGCTAAAAATAAATAAATAAATAAATAATTAAAAAAAAAAATCAATTATTTGATATACCCTTGAACAATTCAACAATAAAAATTTAAAAGTTCTATTTATTATTGACTCAAAAATTAAAATACTTTTAAATTTAATGAAAGAAGGGCAAAATGTACATTTTTAAAACTACTAAAAATTGTTGAAGCAAACTATGTAAGATCTAAATAAATGGAAAGACAACCCAGAACCATGAATAAAGTGTTAATATCATTAAGATTGCAATACTTTCCAAATTTATTTACATATTTTCAAAGTAAACCCTATAAAAATCCCAGATGGCATATTTGCAGAAATTGACAGTTGATCCAAACATTTATATGGAAGTTCAACAAATCCAGAAAAGCTAAAACAATCTTGAAAAAGAAGAGTAAAGTTGGAGGATTCATGCTTCCTGATTTCAAAACTTACTACAAAAGTAGAGTGATAAAGACAGTGTAGTACTAATATAATAGATTTGAGAGTCCAGAAAAAAAATCTCACACTTATGGTCAGTTGAGTTTAGATAAGGGTACCAAAACAAATAAATGGAGAAATGATAGTCTTTTCAGAAAATGGTTCTGGAACAACTAGAAAGCCACATGCAAAAGAATAAAGTTGGACAGTTACCTGATACCATACACAAAAAATAACTCAATATGGTTCAAAAACTTAAATGTAACAGCTAATATTATAAAATTCTTAGAGAATATATGTGTGAATCTTTGTGATTTTAGATTAGGCAATATCTTGTTAGATATGACACCAAAAGCATAAGCAGCAGGAAAATAATAGATGAACTGGACTTTCTCAAAATTAAAAGTATGTGATTTAAATGACACTGTAAAGAAAGTGAAAAGATAGTTCACAGACAGAAAACATTTACAAATCAAGTATCTGATAAGGGACTTGTATCTATAATGTACAAATAACTGAGAGTCCATCAATAAAGAAACAAATAACCCAATTAAAAACAGAAAAAGGATCTAAACAGATATTTATTCAAAGAAGTTATACCAGTAGTCACTAGGCAAATGAAAAGGTGCTCAACATCATTATCTATCAGGAAAATCCAAGTCAAAACTACAGTGAAATACCACTTTACACCCATTAGAATGGTTATAATTTTAAAAGACAATAATGAGTTCTGCAAGGATATGGAAAAATTGGAATACTTTTATACTTCTGGTGAACATGTGAAATAGTGTAGCCACTTTGGAAAGTAGTTTGGCAGTTCCACAGAAGTTTAAACACAGTTACCATGTGACCAGCAATTCCACATTTAGGTATATACTCAAGAGAAATGAAAATAGATATCCACAAAAATATTTGTACATAAATACGGTATCATCATTCATAGCACCCAAAAAGTGGAAATAATTCAAATTACTATCAACTGATGGATGTATAAATAAAATGCCCAGGAGTAGGATTGCTTGATCATATGGTAATTCTATTTTTAGTGTTCTGAGGAATCACCACACCGTTTTCCATAGTGGCTGCACCAACTTACATTCCTACCAACAATGTAGGAGGGTTCCTTTTTCTCCACACCCTCTCCAGAATTTGTTATTTGTAGACTTTTTAATGATGGCCATTCTGACCAGTGTGATGTGGTACCTCATTATAGTTTTAATTTGCATCTGTCCATCGATGGATGAATGGATAAAGATGTGGTACATATATACAATGGAATATTACTCAGCCACAAAAAAGAATGAAATAATGCCATTTGCAGCAACATGGATGCAACTAGAGATTATCATACTAAGTGAAGTAAGTCAGAAAGAGAAAGACAAATACCATATGATATCACTTATATGTGGAATCTAAAATACGGCACAAATGAACCTACCTATAAAACAGAAACAGACTCACAGACATAGAGAACAGACTTGCAGTTGCCAAGGGGGAGGAGGGTGGGGGAGGGATGAACAGCGAGTTTGGGATTAGCAGATATAAACTATTTATATAGGATGGATAAACAGCAAGGTCCTACTGTATAGCATGGGTAACTATATTTGATATCCTGTGATAAACCATAATAATGGAAAAAAATATTTAAAAAGAACGTCTCTATGTGTATAACTGAGTCACTTTGCTGTACAGGAGAGATTGGCACAACATTGTAAATCAACTATATTTCAATTTAAAAAATTAAATTAAAATAAGTAAATAAATAAAATGTAGTATTTTCATTCAATGGAGAATTATTTGTCAGTAAGATGTAATGGACAACTGAATGCAACAATAACCTTAAAAACATCATGCTAAGTGAAGGAAGCCAGTCAGAAAAGACTACATATTTTGTGATTCATTTATATGAAATATCTAGAATAGGCAAATCTAAAGGGCAAAAATATATTGTTGGTATCCTAGGGCTACTGGGAATGAAGAAATGGGTAACATCATTAAAGTGTACAAGATTTCTTTGGGATTAATGAAAATACTCTAAAACTGATTTTGGTGATGTTTGTACAACCCTGTGAATAAACAAAAAATTAATGAATGATAGATTTATATGAACTCTATGGCATAGAGTTATATCTCAATAAAGCTGTTTCTTAAAAGTCATAGTAATTACTATAAAGTGAACAAATGTATTTAAGAGCTTATCTCTTTATTAAATTTACAATCTACTAGGCAAGACAAACACCTTCCATCCCAACCTCTGACATTGTTCTAGGATCAAGATGCCTCTGAATTCCACAACTCAAGTCCAAATTCATTGCTGAGATAATTAAAAACAATTAGGTAGACAACACTTTTTTATATAGCATTATGACGTGATCAGTAACTCCCGCACAGATAACTCTCCACATTTTCTAAGGGATTGTCATGAAGTAATAAGTTTCCTGGTGATGTCAGTCATTCCACGTAACTATGTCTTGCCTTTCCAGCTCATTATTAATACTGTGGATAGCAGGAACTATATATCTGGTAGAATGCTATTCACATAATACGTGCTTAATAAATAATTGAAGAAAGAACAATAAATAAATAAAAACATAACATGAGTAGTGGACACTGTAAACTATCAGAAGAATCCAACTATTCACTGCAGAAGGCTTGGTGGCATGTTAGCAATGACAAATCTTCTAATTTTCAGTACCTTAGTGGTTTAGAAAAGTCCCTTATTGCCATACATATTACTGATTATTCTATCTCTTGCTAGCCTCATGCTAGAGTAATGTCTACAAATGATTCTAAAGTTTGAGTGCCTTTATCAACAAGAAGCTCTGCTCTTATTCTATCAATAAATGTCATTGATGTTAACAATTTCTGACAATTATTTATAAATTCAGTAGCAATATATTTTAAAGTTCTAAATTAATAGACTTAGTTATAATGATTCTTTAAACTATTTTAGATAAAATGAGGATAAAGTTATTCATTTTTATTATGTGGTTGGCTTCATTATTGTCTTGTTTTAATAATCATATATGTGAAATCTTTAAAGGACTCTGTCAATGAGACTTATGAATACAAGAATCAAAAGAGTGAGAACTTTACCCATCAAAATGGCCCCATCATCTGCCCAAATTGGACTATATTCTTCCATTATGAAGGCTTTTTCCTGACTGGTGTCATTTCAAATCCATTCATATTTGTTCTTCCTCCTTTTCAGTGACAGTTGAGTCCCACTTTAAATTGGATCTGCATTTTTTCTGCATTTGCTGAAAAATGGGGATATCCCATCTCAGGTTGTGACTTGCTGAGATCTGAGTATGTGTGTTTCATACTCTTCAAACACATTAGAAGAACTTGCCACTGTTCTGCTACCAGCAACCCTACTAGATCCATGGACCTCAGTCTCTGGGGCAGGTGTCCCTTCCCAAACCAAAAGTCGATGGGCAAAGCCAGAGACTTAAAAATGATCATTGACATTGGGAACAGAAGCCTTCCCTTTCTCAAACTGGTTATGCTATTTCTCCTTCACCCTTCTACCAGTAAAACTTCCTTTAACAGAGTTCATTTCTTCTAGTCCTTTTCTACATACTTGCATACATACACACACATTTATTGTTTTATTTCCCTCTTAAAAGTCATTTAGGGAACTGCCAAATTTTGCTATCAGTGAATAATTATTTGATGAAAACACAAGTAATTTCATCTTTCCTCCTATGTGTAAATATCCTTATAGGATAAAATCCTATGGTATAATTTCTGGGTCAAAGAACAAATATAGCATTCATCTTAATGTGCAATGCCAAATTTCCCCTTCCTCTACCAAAAACTTTTTAACAATCTACAAACCCACAGTATGTAAGGAGTGTACATTTTTCAACATCCTAGACAGTACTTAATATTAGGTCCTTCATGCTGTTGACATAATAGATAAAAATACTTTATTTCTGCATTAAATTTCATATTAATATTTGAAGTTGACCAGTTTCATATATTGGTCATTTACAATAACTTTGTTCATGTATTTTATCCATTTATGTTTTGAATTATTTGTTTGAAAGTTAGTTACCTATATTAATATTTTATCTTATATATTTTATAAACTTTTTCACTATATGTACATTTCTGACTTTCAGTAAGATTTCCAGAGATTTATTCATAAAGGCTATTTTTTAAGTTTGCATTAGGAATTTTATTATTATATCATTAATGTACTTCAATATTTCATTTCTTAAAAAGTTATTGTAAAAAGTTTCATAAAATTGTAATTGTATGCTCACTTTGCTGATTTCTCTTACTTGGTCTAATAGTTTTTAAATTTCTTGTGTTTGTTTAATTTTCTTGAGTTTATTAAATTTATTAAAACTTGAGATTTCTCTATAAGTGGTTATTTAAACTTTAGGACACATTAGAATCCCCAGAGGGCTAGTTAAATTATAAATCGCTAGTCTGATACAGTAGGTCTCTGATGATAAAGCCCAAGAAGATGCATTTCTAATAAGTTCCCAGAACAGGCTGACACTTCTGATCTGGAGACCACAATTTAAAAATCATTGTTTTATATAATAATTACTTAATCTGCAAATAATGAGAGTTTTTTCATAGGAATTATCCAAGACCACAATATATTATTGAAAAGTAAATTTCTTAGTAAACTAGGAATAAAGGAGAACTGCTTGAACTTGACAAAGAATATCTGCAAAAAAATTACAGTTAGCATTATACTGAATCGTGAGAAACTAGAAGCTTCCACACTAAGATCAGGAAGAAAGCAAGGATGTCACTCTCACTGCTTTTCAAAATCATACTGGAAGTCCTAGCTAATGGAATAACACAAGAAAATGAAGTTAAAGTATACTGATTGGGAAGAAGAAATAAAACTGTCTTTGTTTGCAGTTGATGTGAGTGTCTATGTAGAAAATCTGAAAGAATCAACAAAAAAATCCCATGGAACTCATAAGTGATTACAGCAAGGTTGCAGGGTACAAAGTTAATATACCAAAGTCAATAGCTTTACTCTATATCAGCAACGGACAAGTGGAATTTGAAATTAAAAATGCAATACCATTTACATTAGCACCACCCCAAAATGAAATACTTTGTCATAATTTTTTTTGAATAATAGATCTATAGGAGGAAAACTACACAATTCTTTTTCCAATCTAAAAAAGTCAAGAATATTTTAATTGCTGTTAGTTTAATTTACCACATTAACAGGTTAAAGTAGTAAAACCCTGAAAATTTCTGATAAATAAAATTAAAGAATTAAATAGAGATATTCAATGTTCATGGAAATGAAGGCTCAATATTGTCAAGATGTCAGTTCTTCCCAACCTGATCTACAGATTCAATGTCATCACATCAAAACTAAAATCTTGTGAGTATGAACAAAGTGATTATTAAGTTTACATGCAGAGGCAAAAGGCCCATAATAACAAACACACTATTAAAAGAGAAGAACAAAGTTGGAGGGCTGACACTATCTGACATCGACACTCACTATAAAGCTATAGTAATCAATAAAGCATGGTTTTGGCAAAAGAATTAACAAATAGATCAATGGAACAGAACACAGATCCCAGAAATTGGCCCCCATAAATGTAGTCAACTGATTTTGACAGAGGAGCAAAGGCAATGTAATGGTGCAAAGATAGTCTCTTCAACAACTAGTTTTGAACGACTGGACACCCACATGCAAAAAAAAAAAAAAAAAAGAATCTATGCACAGACCTTACACCCTTCACAAAAATTAACTCAAAATGGATCACAGACATAAATGTAAAAAGCAAAACTCTAAAACTCATAGAAGATAACATAGGATAAAATGTAGATGACCTTGGATTGGGCAATGAAAACACCAACGGTGCAGTCCATGAAAGAAAGAATTTACTAGCTGGACTTCATTAAAATTAAACATTTCTGTTCTGCAAAAGACCAAGTCCAGAAAATGAAAAGACAGGCCACAGACTGGGAGAAAATATTTTCAAAAGATATATATGGTAAAGAACTGTTATCCAAAATATACAAAGAACACTTAAAACTGAACAATAAAAAAGCAAACAACCCAATTAAAATTTAGGTCAAAGAGCTTAACAGACACATCACCAATGAAGATATACCAATGGCAAATAAGCATATGAAAAGACGTCCTACAGCTTATGTCATCAGGGAAATGCAAATCAAAACTATGAGATTCCACTACATACTTATTATAATGGCCAAAATCTGGAATAATGACAGCACCAAATGTTGACAAGGATGTGCAATAACAGGAACTCTCATACATTGCTGGTAGGAATGCAAAAATGGTATGACCATCTTAGAAGACAATTTGAAGGTTTCTTACAAAACTAAATATACTATTACCATATAATCCAGCAATTATGCTCTTTGGTATTTACTCAAAGGTAAATTATTACACAAAATTATTACACAAAAACCTGCACATGAATGTTTATAGCAGCTTTATTCATACATGACAAAACTTGAAGCAACCAAGATGTCCTTCAGTAGGTGAATAAATCAACAAATTTGGTACATTCAGACAATGGAATATTACTAACACTTAAAAGGAATGAGCTATCAAGCCATGAAAAGACAGGGAGGAACCTTAAATGTAAATTATTAAGTGAAAGAAATAGTATCTTAAAAGTCTACATATCATATGATTCCAATCAAATGACATTCTGGAAAAGAAAAAACTATGGTTACAACAAAAATATCAGTGGTTGCCAGGGGTTAGGATGGGGTAGGGGTCATGAATAGGCAGAGCACAGAGGATTTTGGAGGCAATGAAAATACTCTGTATGATACTATAATGATTGGTACATGTCTTTATACATCTGTTCAGACCCTTAGAATGTACAACTCCAAAATGAACCCTAATTTAAATTATAAACTTTGGATGATAAAGATGTGTCAATGCAAGTTCATCAGTTGTAACCATTGTACGATTCTGGTGGATGTTGATTGATCATGGAGGAGGCTATGTATGTGTGGGATTAGGAGATATATGGGAAATCTCTGTACTTTCCTCTCAGTTTTGCTGTGAACTTAAAACTACTCTAAAAGAAATAGTCTTAATAAATAAGTAAATAAATAAGTACATACATACATACATAAATATATAAAAATAAAGTGAATGGTTATAATAGCAGGTATTCATGCTTTATTACTCACTATAATTGAAAGTTGTCTAAGATTCTAATATTTAATAATTATGTATGCTTGTAGTAAGGTCCCAGTGGTGTTAATCTTCTTTCTCTCCTTAATGTACTAAAATGTTTTTGTCTGTATTAAGCATAATTTTTGTAATGGATTTCTATTAATGGCCTGTATTAATAGAGTTAAAATGTCTTATTTTTTAAAATTTACTAAAGGTTTGTTCATTTATTAGGAATAGATGCAAAAATTTATCAAATTATTCCAAAAATTTACTGATGATTAAATTAATATATTTAATAATGTTGAGCCATTTTGTATTAATAGAAGCAGTATTGGTCCTGATATATTTAATATTGTTCTAGTATCTGATTTATGCTTGATTCTGTTCAATCTAAAAATGTGAGGAATCTGAAATGTTACCTTACTTCAACTGAGTTAGTCTGTCACAGTTTTATGTGCATATATGATTTCAAAAATCTGGATTGAGGAAAATGTTATCTCACAGAGCAACTTGTGCTGGTTTCCCCATACTGCTACAGGGACATATCATGAAACCAGATGTCACCTGTATAGGCAGTGAGTTTTGCACCACAAGAGAGGGACCCCAAAATTATGAAAATTGTCATTTATGTGGAGGTACTGTCAATTCATCTGAAAGAGAGAAGAGACAGAAATGGAAACAGAAAGAGAGAGAGAAAAGAAAAAGAAGACAGACAGACAGAAAGAAAGAAAGAAAGAAAGAAGTAAAGAAAGAAAGAAAGAAAGAAAGAAAGAAAAAAAGAAACCTTTGTTCTAGAATGTAAACAAATTCTCTCTGGAAGAGGATAAGAAGGTTCCTACTTTACCACTCTAAAATATAAAGAAACGTATCCAGGGAGATAAATCTCTGTAAGCCTCTAGAAGTGTACCTCCTGTAACTGTAGCTTTCAAGAAGTTTGGGGTTTGCTTTTTTTCTTGTTTTTTCTTTGTTTTTTTTTCTGGTTTTTTTTGGGGGGGTTGCAGTTCCAATTATTCTTTAATGTATCCTTCAGTTATTGCCAGTGCTCTTTGCTTAGGAAGCTCTGACGATGGAGAAACATAAGATTATTCAAGAATTGCCTCCTAACAGATCCCACTGTAATTGTTTTTATACAATTACAGGAAGTTATTGAATTTTACTCATAGATTCTGGTTTAAGAATTCCTACATCTTACTGAAGTAGAAATCTAAAACATTAACATGTCACCTATATTTTACTGCACTCAGAGATCTAAAAATACCATTTTCCTCTGTCTTCAGAAGTATTTGCTCTTGTCCTGTGGTCTAGTGAACCCTGTACTGATTCAGATGAATTAATGTGACATCCATGGCCTTCAACAGCACAGCTCCCATTCAACTTTCTAATATAATTTCCCAGTAGATCTGCTTTTCTACCCATTCCAGTTTACCTTTTTCTCTATTTATCTGCTTTCGTTCAACCTTCTTTCCTTTCCACTCATACCTATTAAAATTATTTCTAATTTACATGCCAACTCTTACATGAAACCACCCCTAATAGCTCCAATTAGAAAAATGCCATATATTTTTGGCATCTATTGAAATACGTTTGCATCCCTTTTATAAAAATCAATATATTACTACCATATGACCCTGCAATCCCACTACTGGGCATATACCCTGAGAAAACCATAATTCAAAAAGAGTCATGTACCAAAATGTTCATTGCAGCTCTATTTACAATAGCCAGGACATGGAAGCAACCTAAGTGTCCATCAACAGATGAATGGATAAAGAAGATATGGCACATATATACAATGGAATATTACTCAGCCATAAAAAGAAATGAAACTGAGTTATTTGTAATGAGGTGGATAGACCTGGAGTCTGTCATACAGAGTGAAGTAAGTCAGAAGGAGAAAAACAAATACCGTATGCTAACACATATATATGGAATCTAAGAAAAAAAAATGTCATGAAGAGATTAGTGGTAGGACAGGAATAAAACACAGACCTACTAGAGCATGGACTTGAGGACATGGGGAGGGGGAAGGGTAAGCTGTGACGAAGTGAGAGAGTGGCAGGGACATATATGCACTACCAAATGTAAATTAGATAGCTAGTGGGAAGCTGCCGCATAGCCATTGTAAAACAGTTATACTCCAATAAAGATGTTAAAAAAATCAATATATTGTCTAAAATTATAGCTATTTTCATACCTCTCACTTCCAATAAATTTCAATCCTCTTGAAAAAAATGAACCTTAAATGTAGTCATATTTCTTAAAGAGTTGAAAATGGTAACTTGGCCCAGAGATTTATAAATGTTTCTAAGGTATTATAAAAATGTACAACACTATAACAATCATGTGGTACTTATTTTCTTCAAGATTTACTTTCTATGAAGAAATCAGAATCGTGGATCAGTGTTAAAAGCACACAACATGAGATATTGTGGAAAATAAGAACACATGAATGCTGATGTTTAATCTTTATGATTTGGGAGTAATGGGAACTATAATGGTGTCAGAATAAACAGAGTTGGGTTCGAAGAGCTATCCATTTCCATTAAAAGGCAATCTGCACCAGTGTAAGAAGGTTTCTATACAAATGCTGAGCTTGGGTGCTTTGTAAAACATTAGTTTCAGTATTTGTTATATGATGCTACATGAAGGGTTTGGCATTGGTATCCATCTAGTGGCCCAGTAGTGAATACTAGAGTATGGCAGAACATTGAGGATACTCTAATTACTGCAATCCATGCATTTGCTTTATTTAAAAATTCCAATATTTCCAAAGAGTAAGCCAAATATTTTGGCTTAAGTAAATACAGCTTAAGCTTTACTATTTGCTTTTGTTTCCCCTCTACCAGTTTATTGTGTTTCTTTCTTTTCTCTTTTACAACTTTCTCTTCTACTTCAGACTTGATCCATTCTACTTCTAGTATTTTTTCTCCTCCTGTTCATTCTCTACATTATTATATCCTCTTACACTGGAGTAATCTAACCTCATTCTTTTCTGGCCCACGTGATTTCTCTTGTATGTTCTCTGCAATTTCCCTCTTTTGGTCTCCATGCCTTTCATATTCCCACCATGTTTTCCAACATTGACTTACCTACATATTACATGCCTAGTATACACCACAAATTTAGCTAAGTGGCAAAGAAACAGGAATGAAAAATGAAAGCCATATCCGGAGTCTGTGCTCCGCAACGGGAGAGGCCACAGCAGTGAGAGGCCCGCGTACCGCAAAAAAACAAACAAAGAAACAAAAAAAAAAAACTAAGGGCTTCCCTGGTGGGTTTAAAAAACAAACATAAGTAAGGAGACATATGCTTTTGGGGGTTTGTTCAGGCACATTCCACGCCATGGCCAATGCGCCTGTGCGTCCGGAGCCTGTGCTCCACAACAGGAGAGGCCGCAACAGAGGGAGCCCGCATACCACAAAAAAAAAAAAAAAAAAAAAAAAATGAAAGCCATATTTCTTGTTACAAAATAGCTGCAGTCTAATAAAGATATCCCTTTAATAAGGTTCAAGTAAGAGTTTTGGGAAAGGGAAGAAAAAGCGAGAGGAAAAGATGAACCAATCTTGAGAATCAGAGAAAGAAAGGCTCCTTGAGGAAGAGAAGTGGCATAATAATTTCATTGTATAATTTCACTGCAATGACTTGGGGAAAAAATAAGATGCAGAAAATGCTAATGATGAAAGTGAAAATATATTCATGTTACTCATATGCATCACCTGCCATGCTAACTCACACAGAAAAGTTCGAGAAAGGATTTCCTTGTGAAAATACTTTAAGGATTTTTCTAGATAATTATGATAGATCAATTGTATTTGTGGCTCAAATTAAGAGCTTTTCTGAGTCCACCCTTTTCTGCTATAACTTTGTATATTTCCTCTATTCTGAATCCAGGCTTGGTCATGAGACTTACAATAGGATGTTAATTAATGTGATGCAAGAAGAGCCTTGAAAAAACTCTCTGAAGTTTCTGTTTACTTTCTTAGAATTCTGTTATTGCCATGAGATCAAGCTCAGGCTATCCTGTTGGAAATTGAAAGACCATGAAGAGGATACCCTGGTCATGCTAGCAGAAGTCCTCCCAGACCAGCCAGCTGACCTCAGATGTATGAGGAAACCCAACAGAGATTGGTCAAGACTGGCCCAGAATAGCAGAACCACCCAGCCAACTATAAGTTTGGGAAAAAAGAGAAAAGCATATTGTTTCAACCACTAAAGATAAAGGTTGTTTGTTGACAGCATTGCTAACTGATGCAATGATTAGAAAAATAATACAGCCATGTCTACATAAGCATCTATACTGAATAAATCTGGTAGTGTTTGACCAAGGCATCATTTCCCACATTGGTGATACTTTTAGTTGTCAGTTTTGCTTAATGAGTTCTATAAAGAGCACTTACTTTAACTTTCCTTTGCAATGTAGAGTATGAATTTTTCTTCAATTCATATGTCAAATATGACCTTAGCCCTCCTTATTGGAGCTCAGAAGAGAGCCCCTAAATTAATTTTCTGTCTCTAGTGAATAGTCTAAGGTTAGGATCATATTTTCTTTGTGTTTTTAAAGGTTGTGTGCACAAAATGTTAATCACAATTCATTAGTTACTTTATTTTGTTACTAATAACTATTTTAGACTATTCAACATTGAAACTAAAAGAACTGCTTTGAAAGTCTTTTACAAGATAATGTGAGCACTAGAAGCCTTTAAAGATCTCCCATATGTTACCTTGGATTGAATCCAGGCCTGGATAAATCAGGCCATTTGCTTATGCGTGAATTTCCTATGAATTTAGTGTTTCCAGTAGTTTTGATTTTGGCTGCAGATTTGATCCAATTTGGTATTATGGGTTATTCTCAGTGGTATTTGGATTCCTGTATGAGATTCACCTACATTGTAAATAAAACCAATCTTGGAGTGGCCGTGATGCTGGATTTCACTCAGGGACTGCCAAGCTGCTCTTGAACTTGAAAGTTTTAGAGGAAAGTCTTCAGTGCTATGCTAGTAAAGAAAGCAGATCTAAGGAAATGCAGACCCATTACATAGGTATTCCAACATTTCTTTGTCACAAAGAAAATACTGCAGACCTGCTATCTAACTTTCTCTAGTTAAAGAAAGTTTCTCTTCAATTTAGAAAGCGTGACTAACTGATGTTTTCTATTAAAGTGTTTCTTATTGTCAATGCATACACACCTTCTGTTTGCTTGATATATTACAATCTCTTTCTCCCTCTCTCTTGCCTGCTTTTAGTACAAAGTTCCTTTCTTGGGGTGAGATGAGAAAAAGAAGAAAACTTAAATTTAAGTAAACAGATTCCAGTGATATCCTGAGGCTATCGCATGTTAGATGTCTCTGCTCTAACACTTTGCTGTAATGTAATTAATAACATTACATTTATACGCACATTAAGTTAAATGGATTCATTTTGTATGCCCTTTTACAGATTGACTTTGGAAGTCTCCACGTCTTGGGAGACCTTGGTATCCTCTTGGGGAAATTTGAAATTAACAATACTCAATCTATCCAGATAACTGTTTGAGGTGCCATCCCATTGTAAAGATGACCCAGGAAAGATACAATCATCTTGTTGTACTTAACGTGATTCATATGAAATTCAACCTTTTTGGAGTTGAGTTCTTAGCAAAATACCACTTCCTGTTTTTGAGGAAAAAAATGTCATAAAAAGTCATCTAAAAGACACATAAAGCCCTTGGACATCAAATAGCTCTTACAAAACAACATTTTAATGAATTAAGTGTAAATGAATCAGAAACATGTGGGTTGAATTTCCCTTGAAATACCCATGGGTTTAAAAATTAAAAAAAAAAAAAAAAAAAGAAAATAGAGTTTAAAAATAAAAAAAAAAAAAAAAAAAAGAAAATAGAGTTACTTGGCAAAGACTCATGTGCATTTTATTGAGTTCAAGCCTTTTGAAGAAAAAGAAAAGTCAAGCAGCCTTGATTTGGTTGACTGAATTATAAAACACTGCTGTAGTCTTTATTTTTCTTTTAATTCTACAAAAGTCAGATTGAAAGTATAATTATATTTCTTCTTGGGTGCCAGATTCATTTATATGAGACTATTTTTCAAATATACTAACACTTTGATTAAGCAAGCCCTCAAATCATGGTTGTTGTTTTTCAAGGGCAGAAGTTGCAGTCAAAGGAAGAAATAGAAACCATAGTTCAAATAAAGTTCATTAAATCTGAGATAAAGAAAACATGGTGATCATTCAGTTCACTAACCAAGAAGACCCTAAATCCGAAGGAGTAGTGGGCCTGGCTAACCACTGAACAAAAGGCTAGAAAAACTGAGACATCCAAAGACCAGAGCTCAGAAGATAAGGAAAGCTGAAATAAATGGAAAAGTCTGTGAGTTGAGAGGAAGACCTGGGTTACAAAAAAATGGCTGAGAGAAGAAAAATAAAAATTGCAAAGAATGAAAAATCTTGAGTGGCAACTAGAAATGGACAAAATACAGCAGGAACCTAGGAATTAGAAAACTTCTAGAGACAGGAAAAGCAGGGCAAATAAGAATACTCAAAGCAGTACTGTAAATACATATTTTTATATAAGGATAAATGTGAGTGATTGGACTTACCAACTTCTACATAGTGGGAGCCCTGTTACTACATTATACCTGTAAACTGCTGATGGGAGGATGTCTTAAAATACATGTAAATGTATTCAAGATATTTTACTGCATGATTTATTTGCACAGATACATTTATATTTGGATATATTATACTCAGGATCTTGGTGGAGTAAAGAATTTGAATTGAGAGAGCCCCGGAGACTTAGATTCCCAATAGAGTAAAATCTGTAATTTGAAGAAAGATGCCACATAGTAAAGAGAAGGTTGATGGGGTCTCTAATTGTCCCACTTAAGTTAAAGGAAAACTCATGTTCTCTCGGTAGGTGCTTTAGGTCAACTGAGCTAAACATTTAGGTTTTTTTTGAAACACATTTCCCCAAACTCTTATATTAATAAATAGCTTTCTTTAAGGAAGCAGATTTTGTCTGGTAAAAGTAATTATAAACATTATTTTTCTTCCTGGGAAATGCTACTAATTGATAAACATTGTTGATGTAAATATTACCTATTTGTGGCACCTATACAATAAGACATTGTTCAAATTACATAGAAAAAATATTTGAGAAAGTTAAACTTATCATTTAAAAATAGTTGCAAAAGCACAGATTTAGTTCAAAGGTAAATGTGAAAATCTTAGCAGAAACTGTGCACTAATATTGTGCCTGACCCTAATAATAGCCTTTCCTCCCAAAACAATTCTAAAGAAAAATAATTGACAAAATAATAACAGTTATAATAATAATTAGTAGTAGGAGGAGGAGAAGAAGAAAAAGAAGAAGAAGGAGAAAAAGAAGAGGAAGAAGGAGAAATTAGTACAATTTGGGTAATAGTAAACCATAATTTGCCTTTATTAATTGTTACCTGAAAATAAAAATAGCAGAAAAAGACAAAACTCATACAGAAAGTGGACTCACATACAGTATAAACTCATAGAAAACTTGAGTGCCCAAGAGAGTTGATGGTATTAAAAATGGCATGACAAATGGAACTCAGATCTAGTCATTGAGTAGTAATAATTAATAGTCTCAAAGACAGACTTTGCATTTTTCCCAGAAAAGCAGGCATTTGTCTTTCTTTCTTTTACATTTATGTTAAAGAGGTAAAAAAGAAAAACAAGGTCACATCAGGAATTTTTCAGGACTCTACCAGGTTTTCATAGTGGAGAGCAGCACAATCTTGTCTACATGAGGGGAGTGATTTGGACTTCAACTGGGTGATTTGATTTTACTTTCCTATAATCACTGTCTTCAAGTATGCTTTGCCAATCATTCTCTCTCTTCCTTTAGTGATATTTAAGCAGATTCCAAAATGTTACTAAAATATATACCCTTTTAAAGTGTAATCTCAAATTCAGAGTAAAAATCAACTTCTCTAAACCAGCCTGGATTTGAGCTGAGACACCTTGGTTTGCAGGAAGTTGTGGTTGAGAGAGGAAAGTTATGGCTCTGAGTGGTCTCTTCCTTGCTCTGTTCAGTGTGCTGGAATGGGGAGAAATGTGAGCCAAAGGGATGTGTCTTTTCTTTAACTGTCTGCTTTTATAATGCTCATTCTTCTTACTCTCACTGCTTCTCTCTAATATTGATTGGCCTTTGATACACTGTGGCTCACTATAAGGTAGCAGATTTTCACATGTTGATGAAAGAACCCCGCTGGTGATTGAAGCTTAAGAGCTAGTTCAGACACCTTCTAAAAGCTCTGGTAGAAGGTACATGTTGCCAAAACTGTAATATTGGTACCTTATGTAAGAGAGATTACATCCTTGGGATCATGATTTTGCTATAAATTTGATGTATGCCTATATTTTATTTAAGAATACTTTCATGAGGAGATATTTAATAGTTTCTACCTCTTTTTGCTTAAATCTATCATGCTGATATTTTTATCAGCTTTTATAACTTTAAGATAATCTTCTAACTAATTTACAGAGTCTTGCAACTCAGAATTAGCCCATAGAACTATTTTACCATGTTCTTGTGCTCTTCTGGATTCTATTTAATTTATAACTTAAATTACAATGAGTAAATCTGTATGTTATTGCAACAGATTAGACATGGTTATCAGTGAGTATGTGTGCATTACATGTACATGAATGTGTACATGTGTCTGTGTGCAAATGTGTGTGTGTGTATATGTGTGGGCTGGGGGTGGAAATGTGATAAGGGAAAGAAGAGTAGCAAATCAAGCCCAAATGAAATTTTTCTGTGTACTCATTCCATGTTAGCACACCTTTCACTTTCTTTACCCAATCTGCGTTCTGAAAAATTGTTAAATCCATTTAATAGACTGGGAAGTGAACCAAATCAGCTATTGTATGCAAATTCCTGATGTTTTTCATCTGTCATCAGAGACAATTCAGCTGTAAAATGCATCTCAACTTACTCCTAGGGTTGTTTGAGAACTTGATCCTTGGGAACACCTGTTATTATCATGGCTTGAAGTTCTCTGTGTTGCTTTTCCCCATTTTGGACACTGTTTCACCCAGCTGCCAATAATTAGAAAAACAAAGCAAATCCCTCCCATGGATGCTGGTCTCTGCAGAAAGCCAAGGAACAAAAAGCCAAAGAACACCATAAGCCTTTTGGTTTTAAACCAGGAGGAATTCTACACTATATTCTCCTGGACTGCAAAACCACAGGAATGGATTAATATCACTAACCACAAGAGATATTTGTGTATGGATATGGGGTGGGACATGAGAAGAATATTAGTCTATAAGGTATGACAATATTTTCTGAAAAAAATTTTAAAAGTCACATTTATTTGAATCATTGCATTATAAATGTATCAGCCATATAAGATGAATAATATGGCTAAGTACCAAGAGCTGAGTTGTTTTCCAGAAGTTACTATTTTTAGCTCAGGAGCTTCTTCAATTATTATACAGAGTTGGATATTCTGTAAACAGAGCAGACCAAAAATAAGAATTGAAAAGAAAGCAAAACTTTGGCACCAGATAAGATCTTTCAATTAACCATTAACTTATCTTTGAATAGAGCACATATACATATGTGTGTATGTAATATATTCATTAAATATCAATACATATGTGTATATATGTTATATGTATGTATGACAATGATAAGAAAAGCATTAAAATTTATATTATTATTTAAATAATTGAAAATGAACTATAGAAGCAAAATAAAGACATTTTCTGTGTCCTAGATAATTTCAAAAGATATAAATCAATGTGCATTTTAATAATTTAATATTCTTGCAATATTTCCCTTTGTTTCCTGAAATAAGGATTTCTTAAGCATCTGAAAAATGCAAAGCATTTTGCTAGGTACTAGTGACACTAAAGAAAAAGACTCAACATTGTAGATAAAGCATGTTCACTAAAATTTAACAGTGGTCTAGGATTTAAGATTTTACTCCCAGCTACCTTTCAGATTTTATTATTCTTCTACCTGTATAAACCTCTCTAACTACTATCGTTTAAAGTTCCCAAAATGAGCCATAGATTTTCAAAGAAATATGTGCCTTGTACATAATACCTCCTTTTATCTTTAACTGTCAAAGTCTGACAAATTTTCAGATGCAATAAAACCAGTTGAGATATAATCATAGTAAGCTAGGTCAATGCAGTTAGGGTTTGATGTAGGGTAATGGAAATTGAGATAAAAATAAAGGAATAGATTCAAGAGATGCTAGTATATTTTTTTAAGTAGGATATTAAGATAGATTATTTGTGAGAAATGAAGGGAAATAGGTATTTGTGATGACTGAGTTTTCAAATCTGGATGACTGGGAGAATAATAATGCCAGGAATACAAATAGAAACATGTAATATAAGAGTTGGCTTGTGGAAAAAAAATTATATCAGTGTGGTTATTTTAAATTTAAGATGTCTATGAGATATCCTAGAAATATAATGGAAGTGCATGAAAACCTGGAATGAGAACTTGAGGCAGCACTAAGCTTGAAGGGGCATCTAGTTGGAAAGCAATGGTTGAACTTACAAGTGGAGGTCCACAGGAAGAAAACCTGTTGAGGAAAGAACATTGTTAAACATGTCTTTTTAGAGAACAAAAACAGGATGGGAGATAGCTACCAGCTGACACGAAGAAAACGACTTTCTCATGTCAGAGAGATGAGGAAAAGAGAGTACCAAAACCAGGGGAGGTCAGTGAGATTAAATATTGCAGATGTCTACAAATAAAGACTAATGAAAGACCACTACTCAGTGGATGCTAGTCAACTTTAAGAAGGAAAGTCAGTAAAGGAGCAGATGTAAAAATAGTCAGAGTTCTTGGAATTGAGTGTAAAAAATAATAAACAAAAGGAGAGCAGTATTCTATTCCTTGGGAACTTGAAGGTGAAAGAAAATCAACAGAGAATGTGACGGCTTGAAGGAGGGTAAATGAGGTAGAAAGTGCAATCCTTACGATCTATAATCCATTCCTAAAATTGTGTTAGATAGTCAATATTCAGATTCACTACCTGAGCAAGAGCTCAGTCTCCGTTCTTTCATTGGGGAAAAAAAATAACATATTCTAGCCCATACAAGAACCTCAACCAATGTCTCCAAAGATTGCAAAGAGATACTTCAACAGAAATGATAATCTAGCAAAAATACCTGCATAATATAAAATAATTAAGAGCCAATAAATTAGTAACTTTACATGTAATGTACTCATTAGTAGGTCTGTTTGAGTGTGGTATACAAAATATTGTACAATATTGGATATTGATTATGTTTTACTTCTATACTGTGAAAAATGTATGATGATGTAAATAAAAATAAAATAATATGTTAAACATATGTCAAGGTACATGTCAACCATCATTTTTTAGCCTTTATATTATTCAACATGGTTCCCATAAAAAGAGAGAAGGATGAGTAACTCAGAATTATTGATGTTAAAAAAATGATAATAGCTAATGATCGTTGATAGCTTATTTTTTACCAGGCATTGTCTTATCTTATATATACTTCTTATAACAAATCCACAGCATAAGTAATGTATTAGACACATTTTATAGATGAGGAAACTGAGGTTCAGAGAATTTAAGTGGTTAAATTGCCCCAAATCACATAGTTAATACAGAGTAAAACCTGGATTAGAACTCTGGTATTCTGATATATCCTTCCCTTATCCCTTTGGAATTCCTGACTAGTGGAGCAGGGGAGTATGCTTCTATTTGAGCAAGGTCTGTCCTTTTAAGGGAGGGTTAAACACAAAACTGGCTTTACCTAGTTAGGAGACAAACCTTTGATATAGGGGCATTAGCCTCTAAAGTATGGGTTTGGTTGGCAGGGGGAGTGGGAGATGGTGTTCCCTGAGGATACTTCCTCTTGGCAAGCTGGCAGTCTTGGTTCCATGAAGGAGACTGTTTGTAGGGTTCTGCCCAGGATGGGAAGTTCAGTAAAGTGTATTTTAAAATATTTTTAAAGCACTTGCTTAAATACTCGTTCAAGGGAGAAAGGGCTAGAAGGCAGTGTATTCTGGAATATTTCTAAGGTGATGAAGGCTAAGAAGGGAACTTGAATTTTATTTTGAGTCCATGTGGTCAGAGAAGACCTTGTAATCTGATTTGCTGTCCACTTCGGATGTGCCAACTCCCCACAGATGGCAGGGAGGGTGTTTGGATCCTGATAAGTCAGTTGCTGCTGTCTGTAGTATGGACTACCCAAGTCAAAATCAAATCTCATCCATTTCTAAAGCAAATATTGGAGCAAGATGAAAGACCTGATGCACCTATAAAGATCCAGGACATGACAATGTGACCCTAGAATCAAAGATATCATAAAAGAGGCCTTATACAGTAGGGATAATATAAAGAGATTATGTGTTTACAATAGTTCTTTGAGGGAGAGAAATGATCCTCCTGTTGGCACTACATGAAACTGATTTTAATCAGTGTAATAGGGAACATAGATAGATGTTTTGTGAAACGAAAATTCTATGATAGAACATTTAGGAGGAAAATTATTATTTTTTCTGTGTGACTAGAAGGTCTCATAAAAAGAAAAATCAAGTAATATGGTGAGCGGACTGTAGGTAATTGCTGTTTGATGAAAGAAAAGTCACGCATGGGGAAAAAGACCTTCTAAGGAAGAACTGTACAATCCAACCAGTTTAATTTGCTGCAAAATTGTTTCCCATTATAAAGTACCAAAATTTAAAGAGGATACAGTTTGGTCTAGGGAAATCACACAAAATAAATATCTAAATTTTTTTGAAAATTGCATTAGCCCTGCACCACAATGAAAGCAAAACATTGAGTCAGTGTGAAAATAAATCTATTTCTTATATTATTACCTTTCCTCTTTAAATTTGGCAAAATATAATGACAACATATTATTACTTCAGAGTATTATGTGGGTTTAAAATGTTTTTCTTTAAAAAAAAATAAAATTATATTATGTCAAATGAGTGTTAAATAAGAAGTATGAAAAACTATAAGAATAATCCAAAATTTATTTTCATATCCAGATTCTAAACTTTTGAAGACGTGTATCATTTTTCTCTAAATTGTAAGCAACTAACTTGCTACCTACTCGTCTTGCCATGATGCAAATTTACAAAGTATTGGCTGTGATTATTAACAGAACTATATAGCCTGAATCTAGCCCCCCAAAATAAATCCCTATAATGATTAACAAGAAACAAGAAAGGTACAATTTAAACACAAGTTACCAGGAGGTAGCTTATGAAAGAACCAACCTAGAAACAAGCTGAAAAAAGTCGTGATAGAAAACTCATTTTCTTACTAGCTTGTGTACTTAAGAATGAGAATGGAGAAAGGGTCTCGAGAGGGAATTTTGTCTCTCGGGCAGGATTGTCACACATTTATCTCAACAATAAGAACTTAAATGCATGGTAGTTGACATTGAGAATTGATTTTACAGTAATAGCTGTCATACAAATAAAAAAAATAAGATTGCTAAATTATTCTTATGTAAATAAGTTTATTCAATGTGCACTAAATGGAGTCAATGATTTAGAATTAAAAGTGGAAAGTTTACCTCATATGTGTGATAGTACATCAAGAAATATCTTAAGCTAGCATTTTACTGAGTGTAATGTGTTGGCACTGCTAGTAAATTCTATGATAAGTTATAAATCAGAGTAACTTTCTGTTTTGGAGTGTTGTGTGCCAGGAGCTCTTGGTATCTCCTTTCTTAATGGCCTGTCTGTCCCTGAAATACAACTATTAAATAAATAATGGTATAGTCTAAAAGTTTATTGGTGATACCTCCACCCCTTCATTAAGATAAAATTTAAAAATGTTTGTAAAAGTAAAGAGGCATGGATTACCAGGTCTGCTCCCTTTTGGTCTATCAAAACACTTAGTTTAAATAGTATATTTTCTGTGAACTAATTTTACATGAAATCTTGGCATCCCTACGGTTCTAATCATGATTCCAAAATTTGCTATATAACCATATTACTAAACAAACAACTGAGCTTTACAAGTAAGTAAAAAGAAAGCTTCATCCATTATTTATGCTGATAGAACTAATTTAGTTTGCTATGATGGCTAAGTATAAATTTTATAAAGGATGCCAAACACAGTTCCTGGTTTCTTTGGATTTAAAACTTAAGAAAAATTATGCATGTTATTCATTTTAATATTGCTAAGAAAGAAAAATAATTTGTTTTAAAGGAGTTGGGACACAAGACTTTAAAATACACTCTTTTTTTTCATGAACTGCAATACATCAGCAAAGTATAACTTGTTATGAAGGGAAAAAAACATATTATGAGCCATATCCCTAGATTGTTTTGTGTGTATAATATACACAATTTCATAATACATTTGGGTGAATGACCTCTATTTTGCTGCTACTATTTTAGTTAGATTAAATTAAAGCAAAAAAGCAGACATGTTTTTTACTCATTATCTGTGTTAATATAGAAGGAGGTATAAATAACCCAAAACAATTGCTAATAGATATATTTTAAAATATATCACAACATATGATCTCATATTTGAGAAAATGCAGAGAGACCACTGGAACATATTCTAGTTGGAGAAAACCAGAGTTTTTGTTTTGTTTGTTTGGTTGGTTGGTTTTGTTTTGAATTTACCTTCGGATGTATTCAAATAAGACAGTGTGATACAAGTCTACTAAAAATGTATCAAAAAGAATTTAATAGAAACCCAATTTGTACATAAGGATGTACTTAACCTTAAAAAATACATGTACAAAATAGTTGTTTTGATGTTATAAACTGAGTTTTCATAGCATTAAAATCATAAAATTTAAGAGCAAGAGTGATACTTAGAGTTCTGCTAAGGACTATTTTATAGTTTTCACCCATTAAAATTTGTTAGATGTTCCTTAAGTAAAGAGCAATTTGATGAATCTTCTATGGCAGTATAAACTCACTGAAAGGAAGACCATGTCTCATGTATGTTTGAATGCCTGTCGAGTGTGGCAGTGCCTGGCTCCCAGTAGGGGATTTGATTTTCTGAGAACTAAGTCTTAGGTGTTAAACTTAGCAGGAACCAGAAAGAACACTACACACACACACACACACACACACACACACACACACACACCACCTAACAGTATTTTAATAATTTTTTCCAGGTTTCTTTGTGACAAACATGATCAAGGCAAATGTTTCCATCATTTCCATATTGCTATGGTCACCTTTCAATTTCTCCTTACTTTCCTTGCTTCTGTAACTCTATTCATTCTTTAAGGCTCAGCTCAGAGGAAACCCTACCTGTTTCATCTCGTGTATGTTCATGTTACTCAAAGATTTTCCAACACATAATTTTATCAAGTCTCTTCTCTGCCTGTGCTGTACTTGTGTGTTTTCATATCTCCTCTATCCACACTGGAACTGTTTGATAACAGGACCATATCTGACTAATCTTTTTATCTCCAGTGCTGTGCCCTGTGCTAGTAACCTAAACATACGTGTAAAATAAATAAATTAATGAAGCAGTAAAGAAATATGTAAAGATTAGGTTTTATTACTGAGTTAGTTCATTGACTCTGCACTGAGAAGGGAGCAGTATTCTTGGGGAAAAAAATGCTTGCTTGGTGGGGAGAGGAGCCATCTGAACACACCTTCACCACCGCCTCCAAATTTCTGGCTCTATTTAGAGATGTTAGCTTGAAAAATGCATTGCAGGTGTGAATTAGGTATTCATAGAGGGGAAAAAATTGTTACATATGACTGACTTAGACATTTAGAAGAAAAACATTGAGGAAAATTATGACTTTAAAGGGGGAAAATTTCATCTTACTAGTTTTTTTTTCCCATGAAAATTGGATTAAACTTATCATTTTAACTTGTACATTTGCTATGAGACTCACTTGTCCTTATCAGCATATCCTTAAGAAGTTCCTTATCTTAAAATTATCTTTAATCTCTCACTCTTTTTAGATTGCAAAACTGGGTTTATTTTTTAAATTCAGGTCTACTCATCTTTCCTTTTACCAGCTTCAACTTTGGAGGTGTTGTGCTTGTTTGTTTTGCTTGTTACTAGGCAAAAATAAAATGAGTTTTATGGAATGTAGGCTCCATGAGGGCAGGATTTTTGTCTGTTTTGGTCATTGCTGTATCCCCATGCTTAGAACAGTTTCTGACACATAGTAGACATTCAATAAATATTTGTTGAATAAACTAATGCATAGAATAGAGCAAAGTCATTACCAGTCATTATTTGTTTCTATTATGTCACTTGTATAACTATGTTTCTGAAGGATTTGTAAGTGTTTTAGATTCTATTATTGAAACTATTTGAGAAAAGAAACTTCAAAGCTAACAGTTCTGTATCTTTTGGTTAATTAAAATGTACCTGATCAGTAGTGCTTGATTCTACACAAATTTAGTAGTTACAACTTAATTTAGTAATTATGACTTTTTCTCTTTTTAAAAAGTGAATTATGAAACATTCAAGACATACAAAGTATATAAACAATGACACAGCAAATACTCATCTACTTATTCAGCTAAGTTACTGTAAATATTTTTTTCTAATAGAGTGAAACATTCTGTGTACTCCTCCCACATCACTTTCCATAACTCATGCACACACACACACACACACACACACACACATTATTCTGAATCTGGCAGTTTTCATGCCCTTGCATTTCTTTGTAACTTTAGATCATATGGTCATATCTCCCTTTGATACAGAGTGCTCTAGCTATGGTTCTCAGCATGTGATCTCCAATCCAACATCATCATCACCTGGGAACAAATTAGAAATACAGATTCTCAGTCCCCATCCCTAATGTACCAAGTGAGAAATTCTGGAACTGGAGCACAGCATCTGTGTGATTCCAATGCATGTTGAAGTTCAAGAACAATTGGTCCACTGGTTTATAGCAATAGTTTGAGTCTAACATCAAAGTCTAAATTCTAGCAGAAGTAACATTCATTTGTGGAATTTATTGACCCATTTCCCTCTTGCTATAATTAGAGAAAGAACTTCACAGCATCCTTTTTAATTTTTAAATTGGAGGGATTGTTTATCAGTTTATTACTATCTAAGTTAAACTTTCCTTATAAAAATATTCAGTCTACTCTGGCTCCAGTTGTAGTATATCAAGTAAGCACTTAAAATGTCACCTAATTTGGTTATTCTACTCTTCCTTTTTATAATGATGATGGAAAACACAAGGCCCCTTTAGAATCATATTGTATTACAGTTATTTTCAAATGATAAGAAAATGAATTTCTCTGAAGGACCTATTTGACCAAATTTTCTTACTAGGGAAAAAATGGGATCCATTTTCTTTATAATTTTATAATTTCTTATCAAAGAATTGAAGCCATGCAAGTTGCTCAGACATGTCATCATAAGCAAATTTCCAGCCATCTTATTCAGGACGAAAACCACAGAAGTTCCCCAAATCTACCTGTTCTTTTGCTGATCATGTCCTTTTTCATGTCCCTCCTAAACTAGAAATACAGAGGAATGAAAGGATGAAATTTGCTATTTTTTGTTCTTGGAGGAGTCATTTTCATGACTGTCCCTTTGATGTTGGCATTTTCTCTCTGGGCAGAGAACTCTATGAAGCAAAATGAATGTAACTGCCACACTTCTCTTTTACTGTATTATAGAATACATAGATCCTTTTGAAAGAAAACAAGTAAGGTTTAAATCAATGCACATTGGAGATATTACTGATACTTTACACAAATAAAAATCTTGATTATTAAATATCACCAAATCAGACATATTTTTAAGGCTGATGTATGCTGCTGTATAGATTAAATCATTTCAAGAGGTTTTACCTAGAATCAACTCTCTCATGGCACAATTCTATAAGGAAAATGGTCTCATTCAAATCAAACCAGAGAAGACATTTATTTACTACACTTGAGTGAGTTCTGAACAGACCTCGCTAGACCAAAGACATCCAGAAGGTACACTGACTACTATTGCATTCTGGAAAGTGACATACATTTACTCTCATGAATGCGCAGGACTACATTTACTCTCATGAATGTACAAGACTTCTTTGTGGAGTATGCAAGATCTTCTCTGCTTTGTTTATCACCCTGCCAAACATCCCACTTATATGCATAATCCCCACAAGCTGAATACTGACCACTCTGAAAGAAAACCCACAGTAAGTGAAGATCACATTCATTGATAACATATCCAGCATCATCCTGAACCTTAGGTTGGGTTTTCATGACTCAGCATAGGATCAGGATAGACAAAGCAAATTAAGACAACACACACACACACACACACACACACACACACACACACACACACAGAAACATCAACAGGACTGATAGATTGATAGATATATGAAGGATAGATAGATAGACAGATAGATGATAGATAGATAGATAAAGTACTGTAGCTCCATATTCTTTCAATACTTTTGTGAATGAATAAATAAGAGATTTATTCAAATTTATTGTTTTAAAACACATATTGAAATCACATTGACTTTGTATCCTAATTGGTGGTTTAGGTCCACATCAAGTTTAAGAGAGAAAAAATAATAAAATGTATTTAGAATAAACTATTTCATTGTAAATAATTATTACCTGTCTATGCATATGTGCCTCCAAATGTTTTCAGTTTCAGCTTCACTAAAATATTCTCCATGAGCTAGCTGAAATAAGTTTGGTGTAACTGATAAATTGTTTTGCTTAAGACTATTTGATACTGTTCTTTGTATTAAGAATCATGCTGTTAATTAAGAGCTTGTTTAAGTGGGCTGTTTTATATAACTATCTTTTTCAAAGGTCTTTACTGAAGTCATTGTATAAAATTAATTTATACTGACTAAATTTCTTGGCAAAAATGGAATGTAAAATAAGCAGCACAAATTCATGGAGAATGAGAGAAGTTTGATAACTTGACTTAATATTTAATAAATGCATCTTGGGGTTAATTAGTTCTCCTTAAATTCTGCTTGGTCTAGTAGCTCCTGTTGGGCAGAAAATTGTTGGCATGGAGATTCAGACATTCCATTAGTTGATGATGATAAAATGACTTTCGGTCCTGACAGATTACTTACACTATTCCACTTGTGTATATTATGCATAATACATTTAAGAAATAAAATTTGCAATGAAAAGTATCCTAAATAAGCTAACGGTGAAATTTACTAACAGAAATTTCAAGCATATTTTGTTAAATGTGCATTACTTAGCAAGGACTATAAATTAACATTATGATATTAAAACAGCATTCAACATGTGCTAGATTGATATTTTTAGGAGTATAGCTAATACTCTCTCAAATATTTTTCTGCAAAGTCATTAAATTATTAAAATCACTACAAAATCATTATTAAAGTCATTTTCAAACATTTTATTTAATTACAAATGGTCAATATTATCATCTTGATTACGGTTCTCTAAATCCTGCAGTTCAGAGAGCCGTGAACAAGTTGTGGAACTCTTAAAAAAAAGAATAAGTATTGACAAAGATATAACATAGTCAAAAGCCAATGGCTTATCTTTACATCAGTCATAATATAACATATCCAAAAGCCCTTCAATATCTTGTGTTCCACCTAAATCTTGCCAGTTACTTCACACAAAAAGTTGTGAAGTTGTGTTTTCACATATAAAATATTATGATTTGTTTTGTATGTGAAAATGTAATTTCACAACTTTGTAGCAGATAAACTAAGAAAAATGATGCTGCCACCAGATATCCTCACAGTCAGATTGAAACTTGAGGCTCTTTGGCAAATTAATCAGGGAAGGATATCAAATTAGTAATTATATTTAATTACATGAATTATTGTCGTTGTTTTTTCTAAATTAACTGCATTAATATGAGACAATTCTGAGGGTACATCCTATGGTTTGGTGAAAAGAGCAAGGAATTTGGAATCAGAAGATGCAATTCTATTTCTCAGCAATAGTGACATTGAAACTACAGTTATACCTGAAAAATATTAGCTATATTTCTGTGTAATGTGGGTGTGTTGTAAATAATAGTGAAAAAAACTTTAAAACTGCATTTGAAGATCATCCTGATCTTCTCATCAAAAAGTCTTCTAATAGGGCTTCCCTGGTGGTGCAGTGGTTGAGAGTCCGCCTGCCGATGTCTAATGATGCTAATTGAAAGGAGAATTTTCGCCAAATAATTCAATATACCACTTGCGTAAGACATTCTTATTCATGATTTTAAAACATTTTCACAAATATCATCTTACACAAAACAAAGTGATGTTATATCTTTAGTAAGCCATTCTTTAAATAAATGTTATGGTATGAGTTTATACTTATTAAAATAAATCTTCTATGATAATGAGATCTATTTTTATATGCTATGATCTTATAGAAGTTGTGTTAATGAGAAGAGGTATAGAACAAATTTGTTTGAAAAGAGTTACATCAATTTTGTTATCTTTTCTTAGAAAACTGAGAATAAATATGACATACAACATCTGGTCTGTCCCTAAATTTTGGAACTGAATTTTCATATAAATTGAAGTTGATTTCAGTCCAAGTTTTAAACTTGATTAGACTAAATTCATAGTCTGAAATATTTTGAAGTAGTCCATTAAGTGAGCTTATAAACAGGACTTTTGCATGCCAAATAAATATACTTGTATTATATATCTCTACAAAAATATTAAGGTTTTTTTTTTTCAGTGTAATATAGACCACACAATATTGATCCACAGCTTTTATGAACTCATTCAGATTACCTTGCTGCAATGGATCTTATACTGAGCTTCACTTCGAAGACCACCCAGAAACTCCATCTGGTCTAAATATAATCCCCATCCTGTTAATATATATTCTGTGGTCTCCAGCTTACACTAAATACATTCATTAACAAAGCAATTCAATGTGTTGCTTTTTATTCAAGTAAAAAAATGAAATATTTGTGCTGCAGTTAGAACTTTCATGCATCAGTATATTCTAATTTCTGACAAATAATAGTGACAGACATCTTTGGTCTCATTGACATAACATTAATCTCAATATTATTATTTCAAAGAAACAGAAGCATATGTGAATGCCAAGCACACAGTCTCTCTCTTTAGAATGCACTGGTTTGCTGGCTGTAGAGCAAGTTAGATTCTCTATTAAAATAGGTAGACAGATGATAGATTGATTGATAGATGTGAGAGAGAGAGAGAGAGAGAGAAGGAGAGAGAGAGAGAGAGGGAGGCAAGTTTCTGATTGGGAACTTAATCTAGTTCCCTGTTGGAACTTAATCCATCTTCTTGTATGAACTTAATCTAGCTTCCTGCTGGAGAATTTCTGTGCTTTTTACTAAATACCCCACTTAGAGTCATATTGTCTCAACATTTCCAGCTTCCCAAGAAAATAGTTGACTCAGACACCAGGTGTTTGAACAGATATGAGCTACAGGCCTTTGAGGAAACAGACCAAAATTTGAAAAACATTGTATATTCCTGGAATATTTGATTATGGATAGCTGTATTCTTCCACAGTCTTCAGGACAAGGACTTCTGAAACACAAACACGTTTTAAAACTTTCTATATAAGTTTTGAATAATATAAGAGAAATAAAAGTCTTGACTTTAAGGAACTAAATTCAGATTAGAGGGTTATAAAAATTTTTTTTGAAACTTTTGAGTCAGAAGAAGGTTATCAAGAAACTGACCTCATTTTGCCAGAGTACAGATGAGGAAATTAAGACTCTAAGAGAATTAAATGATTTGTTTAATTGAAAAGTTGCATCTAGAAACCAGCCTTCTAATTCCTAGGATGGTGTATAATGAATCCAAAATGCAGTATTGGTTTACTCTCCCTCTTTGACTAACACGTTGTTAAAATCCGATTTGCGATTAATTAGTAACTTGTAGATAAATTGCTTTAAGATTAATGGTCAAGAAACTAATAAGCCTCTTTTGATAAGTGTTTTCAATCACAAAATATTATAAAAGTTTAAAAATATATAGCAGGATATATGCCCAGTAGTGGGATTGCTGGCTCGTATGGTAGTTCTATTTTTAGTTTTTGAAGGAACCTCCATACTGTTCTCCATAGTGGTTGTATCAATTTACATTCCCACCAACAGTGCAAGAGGGTTCCCTTTTCTCCACACCCTCTCCAGCATTTATTGTTTGTAGATTTTCTACCAAAGGTAAAATAGATAGCTAGTAGGAAGCAGCCGCATAGCACAGGGAGATCAGCTCGTTGCTTTGTGACCACCTAGAGGGGTGGGATAAGGAGGGTGGGAGGGAGTAAGAGGCAAGAGGGAAGAGATATAGGGATATATGTATATGTATAGATGATTCACTTTGTTATAAAGCAGAAACTAACACACCATTGTAAAGCAGTTATACTCCAATAAAGATGTTTAAAAAGTTATATATATATATATATATATATATATATATATATATATATATATAGCAGTATTTAGAGGGAGTTTCTTTAAAAATTTAAGAGAGCTTTTATAGAAATAATAATGATATTTGTATTTTTATCTACTTCCAAAACTTTGTGTTGCCTTGTATTTTAAAATACTTTGAACATAGGAAATTTATAGTAACAATAGTTGCTATTTACAGAATGTCACCATGTGTCTGACAGTTAGTTAAACACTGAGGAGCATGTATTACCTCATTTAATTCTCAAAGCCCACCATGTCAAATATAGTTTCTTTTACTTTACACATGAGGAATCTGCATAAGTTAAAGAAAAGAAGTGGAAAGGCATATAAGCGTTGAAAGATATGTGTACAAGACATTCTGGATGAAGAAATTACTGGGTTTATAGTACTGAATTAGCTCTAAATTCAAAAACTATAAAATATAGTGTTTCAAGGCACGGCATTTATTGTCTTCAACAGTGCTCACAGTTTCATAAAAGGAAGTAGAAACCTCATCTATGCAGACTTTTTTCTAACAGGAAGGTATTTATCTTGAGAAATTATATTTATGCTAGATTGCATAACATTATGGTTGTCATTAGATTAAATCATTTTAACATCTCTCTGTAAAAGCCAAGGACACAGCCTGTTAATAGAAAATTTAAATCATAAATTTTAACACACAGATTTATATTATGGATTCCCAGTAATGGATAATTAATGGAGCCTTTCAACTTTTTAAATTATAAAATTTTTCAAATGAGAAAATGAAGTTTGGGGGAAAGTGAGATTTCATTTCATTCCTTGATAAATGAACTAAATATGGGCCTACAAAGACATCTTATGTTTTCATTCAAAGCACATTTGTTTTTTAGAATATTAGGCCCACTACTAATATCATCAATGTTGTCATTAAAAAATATATATATGAGACTTATACAAAGATTACTGTTATCTAAAAGTCATGGCCAAAATATCAATATGTTTTTCTTTAAAAAAAATGCTTTGCTCTGCTTAGACATGGGAATAATTAAGACACAAAGATATTAAAGTAAAACACATGGAGGAAACCAATAAGCATTGTGAAATGTTTGGAAACAAGGGGAGAAAATGCTTTTTTGACCATGGAGGAATCTCAACATGGTCCCTGGGGACCATCTGATTTTTAAATGTCCTCCCGCTCCCTGACCCCCTAGCCTTTGAATGTCTAACAGGCTCCCCAGGTGACCCTAATGCTGATGGACCACATCACTCTTTCAGTAGCAAGGGTACAGGCAACATCTAAAATAATAATTTACTTAGAATTTTTTCTGATTAAAAGTTAATAAAACCTAGGAAAGAAATAAAACCCCAAAGAATAGATTTAAAAAAAAAATCCTGTAGTGTTCAAATCCTGAAATAATCATTCATATATGGGCATTTTCTTCCAGTTAATTTTGTTTAGATATAGTTGCCTAATACATATGGAGTTTTACATCTCACTTTGTTACTTAACAAACTATGAGCATACTCCCCATGTAATTATTTTTTAAATAAAATATCGTAACCTGTACAGAATTTTCTGTCAAGTAGTTGTACCATAACTTATTTGTCCAGTACTATGAAATATTTAGATTCTTTCCAGTGTCATATTAGTATAAATAATATGTGGGTAAATAATTTTTCACACTTCTGATTATTTTCTTATGATAGGTTTTCTATAAATTAAATTACTTCATCAAAGGATATGAACATTTTAAAACTCGATCAAATTGCATACAATATATCTATCTAGGCATTATTATTTTTGAAAATATGTTTACCAATTTCATAAGTGAAAACAAGTATACTTTATTTGCCTTATTTTATTACTAACATGCTTCTAGCCATTTCCATTGCTACTGCTCTGAGAATCCTATTCTGTCCATCAACGTTTTCCCTTTATCTCAATGATTTCTTAAAGCTTTTTTTATATTAATCATATATTCCTTGCAAACATTTCCAAATATAATTTGTCTTTTTAATTTTAAGTTTTGCCATGCAGAAAGTTTTCATTTTCTTGCATTGTTTTTCATGTAGAAAGCCACTGTAAATTTCAAGCTTATTTTCTCTTAGATTATTGTGGTTAATTTTTTTGTTGTCTAAAATATTTAATCTAACTGTAATTTATCTTTGTAAGGCTAGGACTTAATTTTATTTTATTTCCTAGGTAGTTTCTCAAGCACATTTTATGAAGTGAGAAATGTCTGCCTCATGAATTTTGATGATCTTAAAATCATTTATTAAGAATTTAGAAAGTCAGAAGTTATCTATGGGCTTTCTAATCTCTTTCATAATATATCTGTAAATGATTGAGACAATTTTAATTTTATCTATAATATCCGAAGGTGCACTTTCTTTTTTACTCTAACTTTTCTTCATATTATTTTTAACTTAAAAAAAATCAACAACAACAAAAAAAACTCTTCATTTTACCAGATGAATTGACTTATCATGTTAAGATTAAAAATGTTTCCTCTGGACTCTAACTGGGAATATTTAAATGTCACATTAGTTTTCTATTGCTGTGTAATTTATTACCACAAACTTAGCAGCTCAAAACTCTGTAAGTCAGAAGTCCAACACACTATGTGGTTGGGCTCCCTGTTCAAACTGAAGTCAAGGTGACGCAGGCTGTGTTCTCCTCTGGCGCTAGGGATCCTTTCCCAAGTTCATTTCTGTTCTTGGCAGAATCTGTTCCTCACAGCTGTTGTACTAAAGTCCTCATTTCTTCCTGCCTGCCTGCCAGAAAAAGTGTAAATTAATCCAGAGGTAAAACAGGACACTTGACAATACTTAGACTTTCAATAAATAACTTAAAAAAACATATTTTAATTCATTCAAAATATTATATAAACATACACTCATAATTATTATAATATTCTTTGTATGTGTCTTTCAAGTGTCCTGTAAAGATATGCTTCTTGTTTGTACTTGATTTGTGTGTAGATATTTTCTCCTAACTCATCATTTATATAGGAAATTTCAACATTCTCTGTATTTGTTCTATTCCCCTAACTGGACCTTTGTGTAATTCTATGTGTTTTTATCTAGCTAGCTTGAGTTTTCTAGAATTAATCAAAATGTTTGCAAATACTGATTTATTTCCAATACTGAAATATCTTATTAATGGAGGAATTTATTCCCTCCTTTTTAGCTAATTTCATTTGGAAAGTCTTACCATTTCATAATTAAATATACTAACAGCTGTTGATTTCACAGTTATTCTTAACCATATTTTAAAAAATAACTTTCTAGTTTACCTTTATACATGGTTTCTTTTGTTTTGCTTTGCTTTTAAATCAAAATGAGCATTAAAGTTGCTTTTACTTTTGGTATCAATTGAAATGATCATATGGGTTTTCTTATTAGAATTATTGATGTGGTATAATACTAATTGATTTCCTAATATTTTAAATCAACTTAGATGTGATATATATTATATATAATATATATAATTTATATACATTAAAATGGACTTATATTACTTGTATAATTTGATGCACTTTGACAAATGTGTACACTATTATGTCTACTACACAAAATCTTTGCATTCAATGCCTACTCTGCCACCTGCAACACCAGAAAACCACTGATTTACTTTATTTTTTTTATTTTTTATTCATCTATTTTTTATTTTTTTGTGGTACGCGGGCCTCTCACCGTTGTGGCCTCTCCCGTTGCGGAGCACAGGCTCGCCCCAGATGCTCCACGGCATGTGAGATCTTTCCGGACCGGGGCACGAACCCGTGTCCCCTGCAACGGCAGGCGGTCTCTCAACCACTGCACCACCAGGGAAGCCCTGATTTACTTTAAAATGTCATATAAATCCTAACTTGTGAATATCTTCTTTCTGTCAGCATGATGCTTATGAGAGTCATTTATTTTGTTGTATGCATCAGTAGTTGATTATTTTTCAATATGGAACATTATTTCACCATCTGTTTATTAACTTTTCTGTTGATAAATATTTGGATTATATCCAGACTTTGGTTATTTTGCATAAAGCTGCTATGCATATTCTTGTTCAAGTCTTCTTGTGGACATATACTAGCGTTTCTCTTGGATAAATACCCAGGAGTAAAATTGCATGGTCATAGGATAAGTGTATGTTTAACTTTATAAGAAATGGACAAATCTTTCAAAAGTAATTATACCACTTTATACACCCACCAGCAATATATGAAATTGCCAGTTACTCACATCCTATGCAACACTTGTAATTGTTAACTGTCAATACATTTTTCTAAGAACAATTTGTCTTAATATCATATGCTTATGGAACTTTACCTATAGATCGAGGGTGATTGTTTTTTAACAGTAATCGAGGATCATCAAATCAGACAGAATAGGAAAAATTCTGGTGGTAGAAGAGCTTCTCCTGGATCTTTTTAAGGTATCAGTGGTTTGTGACATAGTTCAGACTCTTAGGGAGAATTCTTGACAATATAAAATGCAGATGGAACTTTCTAAGACTTAAACTCAAGTAAATTATTCTGTCAGTCACTGATACAGAAAAATGCTACTATTTATCTTGTTATAGAAGCCATGGCATGTTTTATATCTCCAAACCTGTATCTGTTTCAGGTCCTGATAGCTCAGCTCAGTTTCCTAAGGAAATCTTTGTGACCCCTTTCTTCTTCCCACTCCCAAAGGATATTGTTAAAACGAGGATAATTTGAACTTAACAGCGTTATAATGTCATCATCTGAGAGCATTTTATGGCATTATTTTGCTAATTTTGCCAGGATAAAACTATCATTTTGCTTCTCAGCAAGCAGTCTTCAGTCACTCAGAATATAGGATGGATTATTGCCCAGATATGTGGTAGTCAAGGCTAATTTAAACATTTATAAAATTCAGTTGTATGTAATTAGATAAAAGCTTCCTCCACTCCAAAAGGCCATTTTGGTTAAATAGTGTGTCTTCTTTGGCATCAGTAGACTTAGTTCTGCAACTGAAGAGAGTAAATTACTTCTATAATCTCACTCCGCCAAATTAGGTGAATACCGAGACTTGTTGTATAGGTCATGGAAGGATCATTTTCAATCTGGTCTAAAGTAACTCTGCTCTAAAACATATTAAGTTTAAAGAAAATAAAGTGACAGTTGACTCTCATTCATTCATTAAAGCTGGTGCATAATTATTGATGTGTCTGAAATTTTCTTGAAGCACATTTTATAAGCTGTTGTTTAGAATTATAAGTGTTGCAATAAAAGACAAATATATATTTTTTCCTTCATTTAGGCGTCTACCCCTAGAGAAATAGCCCATAGGAAAGTAATATCCACAATCCAGATTTTGCCTGGATGAAGTTTCAGGAGACTCATCCTCAATCCTCATGCTCAACTCTACTCATTAAATTAGTTTAACTTAAGGAAGCTTTGAATGTATAAATTTCTGAAGTCTACTAAAATCGATTCCAGCTGTCTACATACACATATACAGTAGAGATGAATATGCTAGACAATCCATCTAAGTGTTAACAGAAAATTCATCAAAATCAAATAGTAGTAATAAACATCAGAATGAAATAAATAGTAAACTTATTACAAATGTAAAGTGTCCCAGTAACTGTTTCTTTAACATTTGATCAGATAACTCTGTCCAGTTCACCCTTGTCACTATCAAAAATACTCTGCTAAAAGCTAAAGTAAGATATGGGGCTGGTACCTTAATATGGAGAATTGCAAATGGGATTAGAGTTCAGAGAGCTTGTGTGGCTTTCCAGGACCATCACAATTAGGCAGCAAACTACCACTCACATTTATTTCCTGGATTCATTTTCTCCTATAACTCAAATATATCAAATCCAATGACTTATTATAGTCTGAAATTTTATTTCTCACTTTCTTTGCTCAGATTATTGACTTTTTCTAAAATGTAAACAATTATGAATTGGCTCTGATTGCCGGGTGAGCAAACGGTAAGTAAAATTTAACTTACAAATTCTGAGAGACTGGAGGTGTCAAGATGTTTTCACAGAAGAGAAACACTGAAACTAACATGTGAAACAGTAAATTTTTCCTTTTAGGAGCAATAGTTGAAAATAATTTCAGGAAGTAAGATATTTTAGGAAGATGAAGAAAGAATAAAGATGATTGAATTGGAAATTGGTAAGGCAAACTTCAGTGAGTAGTGGAGGTATAAGATGGATTTTAAATGATGACAGATGGTTACTAGACTTATTGTGGTGATTAATTCACAATGTACATAAATGTTGAATCACTATGCTGTACACCTGAAAATATTTTATTATTGTAGGTCGACTACATTTTAACTAAAAAAAGAAAATTATTAAAAAAATAGGTATGTGTTGCTTCAGCACAGGGAAAAAATTTGGAGACTATACAGAAAAATGTTAATGACAGTTGTTTACTTTCAACATTACATATCTCTTTTCTTATCCTTGAGTGTGTATAAATTTTGTAAGCAGGGGAAAAATTTAAAAATTAAATCTGGAGAATGTATCTATTGTGTTAAATGTGTAGTTTTCCTTTAATCTCCTATATTAGCAATTTGTAAAGAGGTAAGCAAAAAAAATAAAACTGTATACAAATAAAAAAGGTGGATCTTAAGATTACAATGAACAAATTATACTCAGAGTGGGGAAAATTATTTTTAAATTGTTAAGAAATAACTAGACCCAGGGAAGACAATTTTCATCTTAGGATTTAATAATGATTGTAGACTTTAAAAAAAAATAGTGAAGGAGGAAAGCCCTTACAATAGGCAAGAATTTGTGTGATGATGGCATATATTTGTTGCTTAAGGAGACAGCATTGGGAAGAAAAGAGGCATTTGTTCGTACTAAGTAGGAAACAAAACAGTAGATGAAGAGAAAGGAAAAAAAAAAGAATTAGGAAAGAGAGAAAGAACCACAGGTATAACTTCTAACGTACTAACCCAAAATTACAGTTTATGTGTTTCTCCTTCCAGAAATGGACTTTGTGACAAATGAAAGCTGGCTTAATATCCTTCTATCTCTAGTACTTGGCACAGGGCAGGTTCCTCACTATATGTTTATGGAATGGATAAGTGGAGGTAAAATAATTCTTGTCATATGATTTCGTTATTTTTGAGGATGGAGGAAATTGGCTCCTCTGGGAAAAGGGGAATTGGAAGTTAGTTGAGAGTCCATTTGGAACACCTGGTGAAAGGAAAGACCAATGATTTTTTTTTAAAGTGAGGAATGATGAGAATAACATTAATTTGAAGTAGATGTGGTCAGCTTGTTTTTGAAGTTTTTCTTTTTGGTTTGTTTGTTTGTTTTTATCATCAATTGCCATTTGGAGAGCAGATGTAAAAAACCAGACAGTGGTATCCTAAAAGATTGTCAATGCAGTCACAGTGGTGTGGCCTATGTATTGGTCCTCTTGGAGGCTGTGTGTGGTAAATGACATGTCTGCCTTTGGCATCCTGGCTGTCAGTGAAGGAAAGTGATATCAGAAGCAGGCTTTGGATTTGGAGAATAAAGGAACAGTGCATGCTAGAATTAAGATTTTAAAAGAACAGACTTAATGGGGTTATGGAAGTGAGACAGATAAAGTGTATTAAAAAGAACTATTTTTCTTGTAATTCTTCATTTTCAAGGCAGAGAAATTTCAGCATTCAAAATTGTAGAGAGCGGAGCTTCCCTGGTGGCGCAGTGGTTGAGAGTCCGCCTGCCTATACAGGGGACGTGGGTTCATGCCCCGGTCTGGGAGGATCCCACATGCTGTGGAGCAGCTAGGCCCGTGAGCCATGGCCACTGAGCCTAAGTGTCCGGAGCCTGTGCTCTCCAACGGGAGAGGCCACAACAGTGAGAGGCCCACCTACTGCAAACAACAACAACAAAAATTGTAGAGAGAGAGGAAACAAAGATGTGACAATTTCAATCAAGGTTACATTTATGTTTGTAGTTAACAAAAAAAATGGAGAGACCTTGGTTTGATAGAGATTGAAGAACTCTGAGCCAGCATGCTAGAAGGATCATTTACTTAGACGATGAAGCTAATAAGAGGACTGGAGTGGAGAGAAAAATAGTAGAGCAAGCACTGAAGAAATGAGAATGTTAGGAGGTTGTAGATTGATGACTGTCAGAATATGAAGAAACTAAACATTATGACAAAAAGCACAGAAAAGATTGATGATGAAAAAAGTGTATGGAAACGATGGCCATGAGTAAATAATCTCAGACACCTCTTCCTCACCTAGATGGAAAAAAAGGCCTCCAGCAGAGAGGTAATTAGAATTTTCACCATCAGAGAAAAGTCACTTTCAGTTACAGAGTAGATGTGGAAGAAATTCTTACACAAAATGTGGCCAAGAAAAGGAATATTAGAACCTACATAATAACACTAATAAGGATTCTCCAAAAATTCGTATTGAACATATAATGTTGAATATAGATTAATGTATTTTTCTAAAAATCTCAGAGTATAAATGATAAACCAAACTGGCTATGAGAATGTTGTCATATGTGTAAAAACTGGAAATATTTCCTTTCAAACAGTTATTAACATTGCAGAATTATTTTGGGCTCTTGGATTCACTGGCTGAAACCAAGATACCAACCTATACACACATAAACATTCAGGTGTATGCTGAAACTTTTATTCTAGATGCCTACAAAAGAGACGAGATAAAATAAAAGAGGATACCTGTTTTGCTTTAATTCTGAGATTTCTCAAGCCAGAAGTAGGCAACTATTGGATTTAAAAGAGTTGTTAAAAAGGTCATGATAAAGCCAAATCCTTTGTCGGAGGGTGTAGTTATTTCTGATAAAAGTTACTATCAAAATAAATTATGTTTTCTTCTGAAATGATTACTGATTAGGTCTCAAGGTTTTTGTTTCTTTGATACTCATCATGATTTACTCACCATGTTATTTCAGAAAGCATGACTAGTTTTAGTGGCTGCCCATCTTTACTAGCAATGAATTGAAATATGTTTGAAAAAGAAAGAAATTCCTAAAAAATGATCCATAGTGTGTATAAAACTATAATTATTTAAGTTATTATTTAAGTTAATTATTAAAGTAGGACAACATCCCTAACATTAAAATATATGAATTAATTGGATTCAGAGTGGATCATCTCAATAGATGCAGAAAAAGCTTTCGACAAAATTCAACACCCACTTATGATAACAACCCTCCAGAAAGTAGGCATACAGGGAACCAAGCTCAACATAATAAAGGCCATATAAGACAAACCCACAGCCAACATCATTCTCAATGGTGAAAAACTGAAACCATTTCCCATAAGATCAGGAACAAGACAAGGTTGCCCACTCCTGCCAATATTATTCAACATAGTTTTGGGAGTTTTAGCCAAAGCAATCAGAGAAGAAAAAGAAATAAAAGGAATCCAAATCAGAAAAGAAGAAGTAAAACTGTCACTGTTTGAAGATGACAGGATACTATACAGAAAGAATCCTAAAGATGCTACCAGAAAATTACTAGAACTAATCAATGAATTAGCAGGATACAAAATTAATGCACAGAAATCTCTTGCATTCCTATATGCTAATTAATAATGAAAATTCTGAAAGAGAAATTAAGGAAACACTCCCATTTACCATTGAAACAAATATAATAAAATACCTAGGAATAAACCTATGTAAGGAGACAAAAGACCTGAATGCAGAAAACTGTAAGACACTGATGAAAGAAATTGCCCACTCCTGCCAATATTATTCAACATAGTTTTGGGAGTTTTAGCCAAAGCAATCAGAGAAGAAAAAGAAATAAAAGGAATCCAAATCAGAAAAGAAGAAGTAAAACTGTCACTGTTTGAAGATGACAGGATACTATACAGAAAGAATCCTAAAGATGCTACCAGAAAATTACTAGAACTAATCAATGAATTAGCAGGATACAAAATTAATGCACAGAAATCTCTTGCATTCCTATATGCTAATTAATAATGAAAATTCTGAAAGAGAAATTAAGGAAACACTCCCATTTACCATTGAAACAAATATAATAAAATACCTAGGAATAAACCTATGTAAGGAGACAAAAGACCTGAATGCAGAAAACTGTAAGACACTGATGAAAGAAATTAAAGATGGTAGAAACAGGTGGAGTGATATACCATGTTCTTGCATTGGAAGAATCAACATTGTGAAAATGACTCTACTACCCAAAGCAATCTACAGATTCAATGCAATCCCTATCAGACTACCAGTGGCATTTTTCATAGAACTACACAAAATTTCACAATTTGTATGGAAACACAAAACGACCCCGAATAGCCAAAGCAATCTTGAGAAAGAAAAACGGAGTTGGAGGAATCAGGCTCTGGAATTCAGACTATACTACACAGCTACAGTAATCAAGACAGTATGGTACTGGCACAAAAACAGAAATATACATCTATGGAACAGGATAGAAAACCAGAGATAAACCCACACACATATGATCACCTTACCTTTGATAAAGGAGGCAAGAATATACAATGGAAAAAAGACAGCCTCTTCAATAAGTGGTGCTGGGAAAACTGGACAGGTACATGTAAAAGAATGAAATTAGAACACTTCCTAACACCATACACAAAAATAAACTCCAAATGGAATAAAGACCTAAATGTAAGGCCAGACACTATAAAACTCTTAGAGGAAAACATAAGCAGAATACTCTATGACATAAATCACAGCAAGATCCATTTTGACCCACCTCCTAGAGAAATGGAAATTAAAAAAAAAAATAAACAAATTGGACCTAATGAAACTTAAAACATTTTGTACGGGAAAGGAAATGCTAAACAAGACCAAGACAACCCTCATAATGGGAGAAAATACTTGCAAATGAAGCAACTGACAAAGGCTTTATCTCCAAAATATACAAGCAGCTCATGCAGCTCAATATAAAAAGAAACAATGAACCCCATCCCAAAATTGGCAGAAGACCCAAATAGACATTTCTCCAAAGATATACAGATTGCCAACAAACACATGAAAGGATGCTCAACATCACTAATTATTTGAGAAATGCAAATCAAAACTACAATAAGGTATCACCTCATACCAGTCAGAATGGCCATCATCAAAAAATCTACAAACAATAAATGCTGGACAGGGTGTGGAGAAAATGGAGCCCTCTTGCACTGTTGGTGGGAATGTAAATTGATACAGCCCCTATGGGGAACAGTACAGAGGTTCCTTAAAAAACTAAAAATAGAACTACCATATGACCCTTCAATCCCACTACTGGGCATATACCCTGAGAAAACCATAATTCAAAGAAAGTCATGTACCACGATGTTCACTGCAGCTCTATTTACAATAACCAGGACATGGAAGCAAGCTAAGTGTTGCTTAGTATTCATTGATGGATGAATGGATAAAGAAGATGTGGCACATATATACAATGGAATATTACTTTGCCTTTAAAAGAAATGAAATTGAGTTTTTTTGTAGTGAGGTGGATGCACCTAGAGACTGTCATACAGAGTGAAGTAAGTCAGAAAGAGAAAAAAAATACCATATGCTAAAACATATATATGGAATATAGAAAAAAAATGGTTGTGAAGAACCTTGGGGAAGGACAGGAATAAAGATGCAAACTTAGAGAATGGACTTTGGGACACGGGGAAGGGGAAGGGGAAGGGGAAGAAGGGACAAAGTGAGAGAGTCACATGGACATATATACACTACCAAATGTAAAATAGATAGCTAGTGGGAAGCAGCAGCATAGCACAGGGAGATCAACTAGGTGGTTTTGACCACATAGAGGGGTGGGTTAGGGAGGGTGGGAGGGAAATGAAAGAGGTAGGAGATATGGGGATATATGTATATGTATAGCTGATTCACTTTGTTATACAGCAGAAACTAACACACCATTGTAAAGCAATTATACTCCAATAAAGTTGTTAAAAAAAAGAATAACTTGTTTTTTTTTAAACAAAGGTATATCTTTATTTTAATTTATCTGAGGATGGAGGAAGGAGGGTGGTACTTGGAATATTATTCAGACACAATTATTGTGCTATATTGGTGTAGTGCGTGGATTAGTAGAGAAATTTGAGAAAATAAAAGTCAGAATAATTAAAAATATGTATACCAAAGACAAGTGTTACATTAGTGTTCAGCTTCCTCATTTTGACTAGGATTGCTCGTGAAGTCAAAAAATCTGTTCTTCACTGGATGATCATAAAGGAATGAATAAGTGATTTTAAATGTGACAAACACCAGCTGTGTCTAAATATCCACACTTCTCTTTTCCCATAGTAATAAAAATGTTAGCTCTACAAATAGATACCCAGAATAAAAAATATATATATTTCAAGCCCTCTTGCATCTAGGTGTGGTCATGTGACTAACTTAGTCATGTTGGGATTTGGGTGGAAGTTATGAGTTTGCCTTCCAGGTAGTGTCCATACCGGAAAGAGTGTGCCATTACCTTCAGTCTTTTCCCTTCTCACTGGTCCACAGTAAACCCTGAAGGTAAGTAAAGCATCCCAGGAAGTAATAGAATTCCACCTGATAGAGGGAATTCAGGCTCCTTTTAACTTTTGCTGAGTGGAGCTGCAATAGCTGCTTGGAATTTTATAAGAAAAAGATAAACTTCTATCATGTTTAATTCATTCTTGTTTGTGTTCTTGCTTACACTCGAACTCAAACACTTACTAATACAAAAAAAAAGAGCATGGTGTGATATAACATTTATTATAGCTTCAGCCTAACCTCTCTGTATTATAGTAATCATTAAGTCAATAGTTGGTTGAATCATTTCATAGCAAGTCATAGAGGAAAATAGTGGAAAGCATTTTGCAATTGTTAGGTGGGGGGGACCACATTATTGAATAACATTTTTACATAAAACTTAGAGACCTGGGGTATTTGTTTATGGGAAAGAGAATGTAACTAATTGAAATCCAACGTGTCTATATTCAAGTTAAAAAATGTTAGTAAAACTGTAGTAAATATCTAAATTTAAGAGCCATTTTTCTAAAGTTGAACTTTTGAGCATGAGGTGTTATAATGTCATGGTAATGATTCAATCAGTTTTATTTTTAACTATGAGGGTAAAAAGTTAACATGAGTTAGATATACACTAGAAAGTATGACTTATCTCCCGAGCGCTCATACTGAAAAAAAGTTATAATATGGAGATGTTTCTCATTTTTCTCAAAGTATATATTATGAGCATACTTGGTATGTTTTCAACTATTACATTTAGAAGCATAATATTCTTAATGGTGAAAGTGCAAGTTTGTTATATACTGCAGTGTATACAAAATACCCCAAAACTTAGTGGCTTAAGATGACAATCACTTTATTTGCTCATGATACATGGATCAGGAATTTCAAAAGTAATGGGCTGGACAATCTGTGCCACGTGGTACTGGCATCATTTGTTCTCTCCCTTGGCTATGCTGGAAGGTCCAAGAAGTTCACTCACATATTTAGCACCCAGGCACTCCTTCACGTATTCTCTTCCTCTCCATTTGGGAAGTCTAGGCTTCCTCACAAGATGGTCGTCACCTACACTTCTTACATGGCATCTGGCTTCCAAGGGGGGCATACCAACAGCAGTGACAAAGGAAAGTATGAGTCTCTTATGGTCCAAGCTTGAAGTTATACCATGTCATTTCTGATGCCTTCTACTGTCAAGATCAGTCACAGAACCCATCCAGATTCAAGAAGAACGAAAATAAATCCCTCCTCTCAATTAGGAAGGACAAATAATTTGTGGCCATCTTTAATCCATCATGATATAAAGCCAGATTTCAGATATGAAGGTAAAAATTTGAAGCTGCTGCACATATCCATAAATTAGAAAATGGAAAAGAAATAAAACCTTTCAATATAAAAATTTTTCCCCAATTTCTGGACAACATTAAAAAATTCTCCATGAATAATATGAAATTTCAGAAATCTGTAGAATTTGAACAGACTGCTGGATATATATGGTTTAAATGATATATATGTACCAAAATGTTTTCAAAAGTAGCAATAGTGAGGAATTTTATTTATTTTTTAAAAAGTTGTATTTTCCCCTGCTTTATTGAGATAACTGACATATAGCATTGTGTAAATTTAAGATGTATAACATGATGGTATGTATCACAAAATGATTACACAGTAAGGTTAGTTAACACATCCATCAGTTGAGGAAGTTTATTGAGCTAAGAGAAAAAGAAGAGTCTTCAAAAAGATTAACTAGTTTCTTCATTCATACAATTGTTTCTTCATTTATTTATTTGTCCAACAAATATTTCTTGAGGGCTCAACATGAGCCTGAGGATTGTGTCAGGCAAAGAAGTTGTAACAAGGAAGAGAGACAAATATTACTTTCTTTCCTTCATGGTGATTACAACTTAATGTTATAAATGAACTGGAAAGGTGGTTCAGCTGGAGCTTTGATAATGTAGCATAACAACAGCCTTTGTGTAATCTATCCATGAGGAATTTTGTGTGAAGAAGATTAATGTAGTGTAAAAATACAAAATACAAATTCATGGGTGCATTCGGTTATTCAAAGAAGCATAATTGAAGGTTTTGTTATACCCCCAGTTCATCCTAAATATTTAGGCTAATTGCTAAACCATGTCTTAACAAAAACAGATGCTTCCCAGCACACAGGACAGTCACATCTGCTTTGTGGCTCCACGTGGGAACATCTTATTGCTAGCAGCCCATCCCCAGTTCCAAGAACACATGAGCCTCTTAAAACAAAGTTGAAAATCTAGTGGCTTGCAAGTCAGCTGGCAGCGTATCTGCATTTTTCAGCAGGATTGGATATCGGGGGGAGCTTAGAGTTCACTCTGTAACTGACCTCTCTGAGCCAAGTTCAGAGTGGTGTGAGTTATCAAATCTGACAGCTTTTTGGCAAGTCTTTGAAGGCTCTTGTGCCAGACTCCCTTCCAAGCTCAGCTGGGATCAATTAGGATAAATAATAGTTCTTGAAATAGCTAGTTCCTACAATGCTTTTAAAAAGTATTTAGTGTGCAATAATGTAATTGATGGCTTACCTGTACCACGCTCTCCATTCAAAAGAAAATAAGATCCAGTTGAACGGTTAAAATGCCCTGAGTTTCAGAACAGTGGAGGAAGAGAAGGGAGAGAAGAATCAAAGAGGTCAATATTTTGAAGATTCTTTGTTCTCTAAATTTATCTAAAACATAATTAAACATATATTCAAAAATACTGCATTCCTCCCAAATCTGAATTTCCACCCCAAATGCAGTATTTTGAAATTCAGTTAAAATATTACCCATCCACCCATACACACACATACCATCAAGGACTTTTGACCACTGTCAGTAATCAAAGAAACTTGCTGATACATAATGCAGATTTTCACTTCTAGGACAAAAATTGAACCCAAGTACAGGTTACTGGTGAATAATAAATGGTAAATACCCAATGGTACAACAGCAAATAATAATTTTCTATAGTAATTTAATAACACTAATTTTCTGGCTTTGTGTGAACCAAGTTTTGTTTTTATTGGGTGTTTCTCTTTATGTGTCCTGAGGATAAGGTCCAGCAACTATCTCAAGACTGAAGTTCACACCTTGACTTTTTGCCAGAAATTTCCTTTTTTGACTTTATTTGTTGCTACTAGAATCATGAAACTCTCATGGCACCTCATTAACAATTGTATAGGTTTGACATTGGTCTCCCACAAAATGTAACTGCTTGTTTAAAATGAATGTAAGTGTAAATGTTGCTCTATATTTGCTTTAGAAGTGTTTTCTACTTCACTTGGTGTCTCCCCTTTTGTGGCCTCAGCTTTTATATTTAACAAAATGTATATATATATTTATTTATTGTTAATAAGAAGGTTTGGATTTGAGTAGGTTCTCTTTTTCCACTCAGAGATAAAAAGTTATTTGAAGTTCTTTCTATGGAAACCTTTTGCATAGGTGACCAGAATGAAGACTTTTTTTCAGATAGGTTTTATCCATTATATTCACAACTTTGCTGAGTTATAATGACAGTTGTTGAATGATATAAAAACTGTGGAGAAAATGATTCAATAATGTTTACAAATATCCACGGAGACCCTTTAATGCAATGAATCGTTGGCTCATAAAATTTGCTAGAGTACTCATGCAATACTGTTGCTGCTAACTGCTAAGGATACAGTAATTCTCAGACACACTCCCTGCTCTCCCAAAGCTACCTGTTAAGCCTTGATGACTTAAGTGATCTCTTCAGCTCAACCTCTAAATTTACGGAGTTTGTGGAGCTGAATGATATAGTGTTGCTAAATGGGATTGAGGTCTTAAGAATTATTAGCATATGTTATTATTTTAGTGAGTATGAAAACACAGTGCCTTTTGTAGAACACAGTTTTAAATGAATACAATATATGGTTTGGTTAAGTGACGCATAAAATATTTTGTTGTTTTTCAATGTGAAGAGTGCATGATGGCTTGTGTGTGTACATGCATGTGGACACTCTCTTGTATCTGACTATTTCAAGATCAGACTATGACATGTTCAAATTATTTTGAAAATCATTTTTTGAACTACTGACTTCTATTTGAGAAGTTAGTGAAAATATATCGATAAACTTAACAGGAAAACTTAAAACCTTAGATTGCATTCTGTATAATTTCACAAATATTTACAGGTGTTTTTTTTAAGTTCATTTTCTCCTTTTTTAAATAAATAAATAAATAAATAAATAAATATATTTATTTATTTATTTTTGGCTGTGTTGGGTCTTCATTGCTGTGTCCGGGCTTTCTCTAGTTGCAGTGAGCAGGGGCTACTCTTCGTTGCGGTGTGCAGGCTTCTCATTGTGGTGTGCGGGCTTCTCATTGCAGTGGCTTCTCTTGCTGCAGAGCAGGGGCTCTAGGTGTGTGGACTTCAGTAGTTATGGCTCTCACGCAGGCTCTAGAATGCAGGCTCAGTAGTTGCAGTGCATGGGCTTAGTTGCTCTGCGGCATGTGGGATATTCCCGGACCAGGGATCGAACCCGTGTCCCCTGCATTGGCAGGTGGATTCTTAAACACTACACCACCACAGAAGTCCTGAAATATTTACAGTCTTAAAATATGCTTTCACTGTGTGAAGTATGTGGGAGATACAATGGATACAAGGCTTCATGTTTAGTTACATGGATATTAAGAACCTCAATGAGAAAATCTCAGTAATAACAATGAAATACAAGTAAGAGATGACTAATAATCCAAAGTGAGTGGTTCAACTGCTAGTTACTTGAGTGAGAAGAAAGCAGAATTGACTACCAACCAATAGACTCAAGGAAGACTTGGCTGGAGAGTTATGACAGGTACTTTAACTGTCCAATTTAGATGTCAAGAGAAGGGAAGAAAAAGCATAATAAATGGAGTATAGAGAGTTTGAACAACATGAGTAAAGACTAAAAGTGGACTGGAGAACAAGGTCCCAGACTGACTAATTCACAATTGGACAATAATCTTTAAATAATCAAGAAATGACTTTAGTTACAACATTTTATAGCAAATTTTACTTCTACAAATACAATATTTATCAATTATGTTAGCTTGTTTACTGATACAATTTTCTGTATTTATTTCAAAAGAAATCAGTTATACTCATGGGAAGAATTCTTTTTATGACACACTGTGTCTATTTTGCACAGATTCCCTGAAGGCGAACACTTGCAGAAACCCTCTGCAGTTCAAGGCTTGGTCCAGAGTTTTGCTTTAGAAACATTTGCTTGTCTTTTTTGTCAGTTTGTTTGTTCTTATTTTTGTAAACATAACATTATTATTATTTTTTTAACATAACATTATTTAAAAATTCAGCATTTTTGCTTTCTTATTCATGTTAACAATTGAACATTTTTTGATTCTCCCAGTTTTTCTTTTATTTTTATTAGAAGCTTAGTGTTTATCTTTTAAATTCATGTAGGTTTTTGTATAAATTAATTTTATATTTGTTTCAAATATCTTCTAGTAGTTTAGCATTATAGTTTTACCATTTTATGTTAATTTACACAAAATTTAAATTAGTAAAAGTAAGGATCTGTGATTGTAGACCTTCTGTAATTTACTTTTAAGTACTTCAGAAAAATCAGAGTGATGTACATAAGTAGAAAAGTCAATTGAAATCTACAACCTTGAGTGTTAGATCATATTTAAGAGATGTTATCTGAAATCCAAATTACAGAAATAGCTAAGGAAAATATTTAAGCTATTACTAACTAAATGTACAGTAGCATATTATGGTAACTTCTCTCCAAAGATGGCTCCCAATGAACCAGCCTCCCATAATTTGAACTGTTGTGTAGTCCATGTCCAGAAGGAACAATGCACCAATTCCTGACCTATACGTTAAGAAATCTTTTGGTTTCCAATTTTCAGCTCTTGGGAGCCCTGAGCCACCAGGCAAGGTGCCAGTTACCCCACTGGAGAGACAATGTGGAAATGCCCTAAGACCATGTATTGAGGGAAAGAATAACAGTTGTCTAAGCATTCCAACTGAGTCGTCCATTACTTCCACCCCAGATACCATCTTACTGCAACTATATGAGAGACCCCAAGTGAAACCAAAAGAAGAACCACATGGAGAAGAATTGGAGACTTTATCAATAAAGAAACAAGTTAAAAGAGAAACAAAAATATAAAGAATACAAGCTGTTCATGGAGACTGTGTTCATAGTCAATGAGAGATAGAAGGAAATTTTCTCAACTTGATAAAGTTTATTAACAGAAAAAATATATATATCCTACAGCTAACATCATACTTAGTAATGAAAGACTGCACTCACCCTGCTTAAGATCACGAACAAGGCAATGATGTCCATTCTTATCATTTTCACTCTGTGCTAAGCTGAAAGACCTGGTCAGTGGAATAAGGTAAAAATAAATAAATAGCAACAATAAAGGTTTGTTTACAAGTAATAAATGTGTATGTAGAAAATTCTAAATAATCTACGTTATATTTCCTGTAACTCATAAATAAATTTAGCAAGATTGCAGAGTCACATAGTTAACATACAAATTCTGCCATTTGCCACAATATGGATGTACCTTGAAGACATTATGCTAAGCAAAATAAGCCAGACACAGAAGGATAAATACTGCCTGATACCACTTACATTAGGAATCCAGAATAGTCACACTCATGGAAGCAGAGAGTGGAATGGTGGTTTCAAGGGGCTGGGGCAAGGGGAAATGGGGAATTGTTTTTCAATGGGTATAAAGTTTCTGTGATCCAAGATAAATAAGTTCTAGAGATCAGCTGTTAAATGTAGTCTCTATAATAAACAATACAGTATTGTGCACTTTTTATAAGATAGATTTCATTTAACTGTTCTCACCAAAGGAAAAACAAAGTAGAAGAAAAAACACAAAAGAACACAAGAAAATTTTTGGAAGTGATAGACATGTTACTCAGGAACTTGCTTATAGTGATGATATCACAGGTGTATGCATATGCCCAAACTCATCAAGACAGATATTAAATGTGTGCAGTTTTTTGTATATTAATTATACCTCAATAAAGCTAAAAAAATAAATAAATGTCTTAAATTGCATTTCCTTTTGAACAATGTGTTTTTTTTTCCTTCTCCATGGTCATTATTTAAAAATGAAAAATTTAGAAAAGAAAACAAAGGCATGTTAATCTCACTATATTATCAATATTTTCTTGCATGTATCACAGTTTAGTTTTTACTATAAATTGTACAACCTGAATTTTACTTAGCAATTTAATTATGACATATTCCTCATTATGAAATAACTGAATAAACATTGAAAAAATATTTATAAAGAGCTCTTACAGGTTAATAATAAGAAAGCAAACAACGCATTTCAAAAATTGGCAAAAAATTTAAGATATTTCACAAAAGAAAATATGCATACTTGTGGTTGCCAAGGGTAAGGATGTAGGGGATGGATGGATTGGGAGTTTGGGATTAGCAGATGCAAAATATTATATATAGAGTGGATAAACAAAAAGATCCTACTGTATAACACAGAGAATTATATTCAATATCCAGGGATAAACCATAATGGAAAACAATATGAAAAAGAATATATATATGTATAACTGAATCACTTTGCTCTATAGCAGAAATTAAACACAACATTGTAAATCAACTATACCTCAATAAAAATTTTTAAAAAAGAAAAAATGCAGTGACAAATCAAAGTTAAGATGCACAATACCACTGGTCATTAGGAAAATGGAAATTACAACTACAGTGAGATACGACTACAGAAACACTAAAATAGCTTAAAAAAAACCTAACAATCTCAAGTGTTAGAGAGACTCTGGAGCAATGGGAAAATATAAAATGGAGCAACTACTATGGAAAAGAAATTGTGTATAATCATGCCATTAACCCTAGTTGGAAATAAAGATGAATGGATTTCTGATACTCAGAATGACATAGAAAAACCTCAGAAGCATTGTGCTTCTGAGCAAAAGGAGCCAGACACCAAAAAGCATATATTATGTGATTCCATTTATATGACATCTACAACAGGCAAAACCAATCTCCAGTGTCAGAAATCAGATCAGTGGTTGCCTGGGTTGAGGAGTGGAGAAGTTTGACTGCAAGAAAGCACAAAGGAACATTTGGGGGAGATAAAAACACTCTATTTCTTGATTGTGGTTATTACACTGATATGTACATTTAGCAAAACTCATCAAACTGCACTCTTTATGCATTCTATTGTACATAAATTATGCCTTAATAAAGTTGAGTTTTTAAAATATTCCTCAAAAACATACCACACACAATGAGTAGAATGGCTAAATTTTTTAAAATATCAACCATAAGTCAATAGATCATAACTTCTTTCTGTTGGAGAATGTGTATAGCAACTGGAAATTTTATATGTGCCTGTTGGAAGTGAAAAATGGTACATTCATTTTGGAAAACAGTTTGACAGTTTTTAATAAAGTTAAAAATACCTGTACTGTACGACTCAGTAAAACCATTCTGAGGCATTTACTTAAGAGAAATAAAAATGTATCCAACAAAAGACCTGTATAAAAATGTTTATAGCTTTTTTATTCATAATATCCCCAAAATGGAAATAATCCAAAAATTCATCAACAGCTGAAGAGATAAACAACTTGTATATGCATCATATACTCATACAATGGAATATTAACTATAAAATAAACTACTGATATATGCAACTGATTCATGAATAGATATCAAAACACTATGCTGAACAAAAGAAACCAGACACACAAGCACATAAAATGAATGATTCCATATATATATGAAATATATATATATTACTCAAACAGAAAAACTAATATTTAGTATTTTCTCAAGCCATGAAAAACATGGAGGATACTTAAATGCATATTACTAAGTGATAGAGGCCAATATGAATATGCTATGTACTGTATGATTCTAAATATATGATATTCAGGAAAAGGCAAAAGAATGGAGACAGTAAGATGATTTGTTATCTCCTGGGGTTTGGGATAAGTGTGGGGAGGGGCAGGGGAAGAGGGATAAATGGAGCACAGAGGATGTTTAAGGCAGTGAAACTACTCTTCATGATACCATACAGATGGATACATCTCATATACATTTGTCATAACCTATAGAATGTACAACACTACGAGTAAACCTTAATGTAAACTATGGGTGATAATAATGTTCATCAATTGTAACAAGCATGTCACAATGATGGGGATGTTGATAATAAGGGAGGCTATACCTGTGTGAGGTCAGGGAATATATGGCAACTCTCTGTACCTTCTACTCAACTTTGCTGTGAACCTAAAACTGCTCTAAAGAACAAAGTCTCTTCAAAAGAAAAAAAAGAATGTTATATCAAGGTTGCCTCATCCAGGGCATTGGTCTTTTATTGCAAACAGTTGAGAATAAACTTTTTTGAATGATGGAAATGTTCTATCTATAACTTGATGGGGTAGTAGTTATATATGTAAATGAGTGTATGTATTTTTCCAAGTTCAGGCACTGTACACTCATAATGGATGTATTTTACTGTATGTATATTTACTCCAATAAACTCAATCAGAGATAATTTTTAAAAAACATTTCAACAGAGGGGGCATTGGGTAGACTCTGTGGTCGGTGACTTAGAGAAAAACGTGTATGTAGAAATAATAATATGAAGTACACTAGTTGTTTGTGACATATTGGTTGCATAACAGTCCTAATTAATGACACCCCTTCCCTTATGTATGTTCTTTGGATTAGTATATCTTTCCACTTTGATTCTGGGTCGGTCATTCCTTTGGCCCATTGTAAAATTGTTAATGTGGTGTATACTGGTGTTTATTTCTGCCGTTGCACTCTTTCTGGACTGGGCTTGCTCATTCTTAAATCTCTGCCCTAAACAAGAAAATTTCTTTAGATCAGATACTGGATGGATGGGAGATGTGTAACAGAGCTATCTTTTCCCAGCCATCCTAGATAAGCTGCTGGTGGATAATCCAGCAGCCAGCCAACACCCTTACATGTGAAGATTCTCCCAGCACAGACCAACCTAAATAGTTGACCCACAGTGAACCCAGTGAATGCTTATTGTTTTGAGTCACTGAGTGTTAGGATGGTTTGGCATGTTCTATGGGGCATTAAAATGTAATGTAAACATCAAAAATAACTAACATTATTTTTAGATGATTCATAATATATTCTTACTTAACATATGTTGACATAGTTTAAAGGGTGTGCTCAGTGTTTAATAATCCAGAATTGTCCTAGATATAATAGAAATTTAAGCTTTAAAAAGACATTTTTAAGCCTTGAAATTAAATTTCTAAGCAAATTAATACACTGTAATTCAAATTTGCTGAGTATTTTATTTGAAAAGAAGTTGGCAGCAGATATAAGTGATAGTGAGTCATTGACAATTCTTTTGTTTAGTTTTTTCTTTTTTCTGTGGGATTTCAGGTCTTTCAGGACGACATTCACATCTACTATCTCTTTTTTTCCCCTTATTTCAATAATACTGTTATTTCCTCTCTCTCTCTCTCTCTCTCTCTCTCTCTCTCTCTCTCTCTCTCTCTCCCCCTCCATCCCTCTTTCTCTGTTGGTCAACCTGGAAATTTCAATATAATTCCTGAATGCTAGAACGTGAGGATGTATCCAGTTTTGCAAATCTACCTTATTTACATAAGTTATTTTATAATGAACTTCATGAGGTTTACTCAGTTTCTTTAATTGTACTAGAATTCTGTGTCCTGGTCACTCTTTAACCTGGTAAAGCACCAACTGAAGCTTGACAATCTTTTATGAAAAAATGCTATTTGTGGTAATGATATTTGCCTTGAAGTTTAAATTCCTAAGTAGGCTGTCCTAGTGTTAACATATTCTTCCACTGGAATCCTTTAGACTCGGAAGTAATCATACCTGATAGAATAACAATGCCACCAGGTTTATAATGAATAATTTTCTCCAAAATTTTGAAAAGGTCAAAAAAAGATGTTATTGTTAACCTTCTTTTATCGGGAAAGATGCAAAACGTAAGAGCTGGCACATTGTATAAAGGCTTTAGAAGACGATTATTCAAAGCACATTGAAGTTACTAAGAGAATAGATCTGAAAAATGCTCATCACAAGAAAAAAAATTGTTAACTATATGTGGTGATGGATGTTAACTAAACTATTGTGGTAATCATTTTGCAATATATACAATATATGCAAATCATTATGTTGTACAACCAAAACTAACACAATACTATATGCCACTTACACCTCAGTAATAATTTTAAAAAGGACATTAACTCAAAGGGCATGTGTAAGGGGGAAAATGACAAGTAAATACAAGCTACATTACATTTCTCACATACTTAGTTAACATCTATTACACAGAACCAAGGTAACTTTTATTCCTCATGCTGCAAATCAACTTTTTGTCATAAACTTGATTTTAATGGTTCAGAACTAGAAGAGAAAAGCTAAGATTATTGCTTTCTGATCATAATAATGAATAAAAGTATTATTATTATTAATGCAAAAATGGTAATTAAGAATTTTGTAATTTTCTATGATAAACTTCACCTGCAATTACTCAAATATTTTCTACTGATTCATGATATAAATATTTGATTTTATTGTTATCTTTACAATGCTCTTTTTAAAAAAGCTTATCACTCCTAGAAATGTTGAAATTCATATTTATCAATTTTAATACTTGCATATTTCACTCAAACTTCGAATTCTTACCTGGACTACTGTTTCCTCCACAAATGGAATATGTTGGGAAATGGCTGCTTCTTCTAACTAAAATTGAAGATAATAAATAATAAACTATCCACTGTCTACCAGTATAACCAAACAGAAGCAACCACAAGCTGCTTGAAATTTGGGGTTTATAAATTTTATGTTTATAATAACAAAATCACCTTCCAACCTATACCTCCACATACCCTTTGATTTATACATCCCCTAGGCTCAATATCAGTAAAGTCCTCCTACTAATCCAATGAGTTTTAATGAAGCAACAGGTGTCATCAAACTTTTTCAGTAAAGACCAGATAGATTTTGTGGGGCACATAATAGTCTCTGTCACATATTTTCCTGTGATTTTTTTTGTTTGGTTTTTAAACAACCCTTTAAAAATGTTAAAACCATGAGGCATTTAAAAAATTATAGACTAACACTGCTGTTTGCTGTTTTAAATACAATGCTTAATTCATTATCAGAAAGTTGTCCTCTTAAGTTGTCCCCTTAATGTAATTTTTAAATATTTTAATTTCTATTTTTCAAATATTATGACCTTAAGTCTATACTTTCTCAGGGATTTCTATGTCTGAAGTTATAACGAGTATGTGTAGTAGTTCAAGTGACTCTGCTGCCATACCCCAACAGATACACCCCAAATTGCGACGGTTTTACTTTTATGCAGTTTATGTATTGCTAGTGTAAGTTTACATTGGCAGTTGGCGGTGAAAGTCTGTGCCACAGAGTTATTTGGGACCATAGGTTGAAGGAAATTCTACCATCTTCAACATATACTTTATAAATATTGAGAACACCCTGAGCATTTATTTACATTTGATTAGTAGGCTTGGGTAGAAATGTAGAATTAGGGTTCGGGGGAGATTCTTGTGAACCAAGGATGGAGGTCCACATTCTATTGAACAAACTCAGTCATGTGACCACACCTCGCTTCACGGGAGGCAGAATGGTGGAGTCATACCAAGCATCTGAAGGGAAGAAAAAGCGAGGATGATAAGTAGCTAGTATCTGACTCAGGTACAGATAAACTAATAAGCCTCTTTAATAGAAATTAAATTTTAAGCAAAATTTGCTACAATTCAAACATTTCCTTAAACAAGGAGTATCTTTAGTTAAATTGATTAAAATTACCTTTTCCTGATTTTATAATCTGGTTTAAGAAAATGAATTTCTCACGTTTGAGTAATAGTACCCTTCAGAAATATAAACCAGGGGCTTCCCTGGTGGTGCAGTGGTTGAGAGTCCGCCTGCTGATGCAGGGGACATGGGTTCGTGCCCCGGTCCGGGAGGATCCCACATGCCGCGGAGCGGCTGGGTCCGTGAGCCATGGCCGCTGAGCCTGCGCGTCCGGAGTCTGTGCTCCGCAATGGGAGAGGCCACAACAGTGAGAGGCCCGCGTACCGCAAAAAAAAAAAAAAAAAAAAAAAAAAAAGGAAAGAAAAAGAAATATAAACCAGAGAGCAATAAATACCCACATTAATAATTCAGTGAAGCAATAAAAAAAAAAGACTGAGACTATATAGGGAGATCATTTATTACCTGAGAAATCAATGTGTAATTGACAACCTCCACATTCATGTGGAATAGTGGTTATTAGTGTTTGATAGGTAAGGTTTAACCCATCCAAGACTGAGTCCTTCCCCTTAGCCAGTCAGAAAGATATTTGGCATCACACAGAGCTCGGTGTGATCTCACTTCAGCCTAGTGATTAAGGCAGTCAATTCGGGTCATCTGAAAGTCATGGCCCCTAATACTGACTGTGCCAGGAGATGGACTGGCAAGCTACAACAGGAGCAAAGTTTCTGTCCTATCAAATGGCTGTGGGAAAGGGCAGCCTCTTCTGAAATCTTGCAGCTGAGAAGCACCAGAGTATGAGGTCAGGACTCTTCTCTCAGGGACTAATATTCTGCCCTGCTAGATGTTGTGAAGCTCTACAATAAATGAGTAACCTGTAAGTTTTCTCCAGTGAATTCTGCAGGAACAGCAGGAAGGGAGATGTTACTTAACTGTTGCCTTATTTGCATGACTCTTCCTCACATATTTTAATTTTTCATTGATTTTACAGTGTAGAGCTTACCTTAAGATTTATACTTCCTCCAAAAGGGAGGGGATATCTGTGTGTGTATGGCTGATTCATGTTGTTGTATGGTGGAGGCTAACACAAAATTGTAAAGCAGCCATACTTCCATAAAAACTAATTAAAAAAAGTTTCAGCAACAACAACAAAAAAAGATTTATACTTCCTCCATTCATTTGTGTCCATTTTTTCTTTTTTTATATTTTTAATCTTACCTGATATCAAAGTGTGAGGATTTTTTTTTCTGGTAGTATAGCTTTCTTTTTTAAATTGAAGTAAAGTTGGTGTAAAATATTATATAAATTGCAGGTGTCAAATATAGTGATTCACAATTTTTTAAGGATATACTTCATTTATAGTTGTTATAAAATATTGGCTATAATCCCGGTATTGTACAATATGTTCTTGTAACTTAGTTTATACGTAAGAATTTGTACTTCTTAATCCCCTACTCATATATTAATCCTCCTCCTTTCCCTCTCAACACTGGTAACTAATAATTTGTTCTCTATATCTGTGAGTCTGTTTCTTTTTTTGTTATGCTCACTAGTTTGTTGTATTTTTTAGATTCCACATGTAAATGATATCATACAGTATTTGTCTCTCTGTCTGAATTATTTCACTTAGCATAATACCCTCCAAGTCCATCCACGTTGTTGCAAATGGCAAAATTCCCTTCATTTTATGGCTGAGTGGTATTCCACTGTGTGTGTGTGTGTGTGTGTGTGTGTGTGTGTGTGTATGTATAAATATATATATGTGTGTGTATATACATATATATAAATATACATACCATATATATATATATATCACATCTCCTTTATCCATTCATCCATTCATGGACATTTTGGTTGCTTCCATATCTTGGCAATTGTAAATAATGCTGCTATGAACATTGAGCTGCATGTTAACTTTTTGAATTAGTGTTTTTGTTTCTTTTGGATGTATACCCAGGAGTGGAATTGCTGGGTCTTATGGTAGTTCTATTTTCAGTGTTATGAGAAACCTCCATACTGTTTTACACATTGGCTGCACAAATTTACATTCCCATGAACAGTGAACAAAGATTCCCTTCTCTCCACATCCTTCCCAACATTTGTTATTTGTGTTCTTTTTTGACAGCCATTTTAACATGTGTGAGATAATATTTCATTGCAGTTTTGATTTGCATTTCCCTGATGATTAGTGATGTTAAGCACATTTTCATGTACCTATTGGTCATCTGCACATCCTCTTTGGGAAAATGTCTATTCAGGTCTTCTGCCCATTTTTTAATCAGGTCGTTTGTTTTTTGATGTTGACTTGTATGGGCTGTTTATATATGTTGGATATTAACGCCTTATAGGTCATATCATTTGCAAATGTTTTCTCTCACTCTGTAGGTTGTCTTTTCACTTTGTCGGTGGATTCCTTTGCTGTGCAAAAGCTCTTAAGTTTAATTTGTACTATTTGCTTATTTTTGCTTTTATTTCCTTTTCTTTAGGAGGTAGATCAAAAAAAAATATTGCTACCATTTCTCTCAAAGAATGTTCTGCCTATGTTTTCCTCTAGGAGTTTCATGGTTTCTGGTCTTACATTTAGGTCTTTAATTCATTTTGAGTTTATTTTTGTATATGATGTTAGAGAATATTCTAATTTCATTCTTTTACATGTAGTGGTCCAGTTTTCCAGCAAAACTTATTGAAAAGACTGTCTCTTCTGTATTGTATATTCTTGCCTCCTTTGTCACAGATTACTTGACAATAAGTGCATGAATTTATTTCTGGGCTTTCTTTTCTGGTCAATTGACCTGTGTGTCTGTTTTTGTGCCAGTACAATACTGTTTTGTTTTGGGGGGGGGGTCTCTGGTTATTTATTTATTTATCAATTTTTAATATGTTTATTGGAGTATAATTGCTTTACAATGGTGTATTAGTTTCTGTTGTATAACAAAGTGAATCAGCTATATGTATACATATATCCACATATCCCCTCCCTTTTATGTCTTCCTCTCACCCTCCTTATCCCACACCTCTAGTTGGACACAAAGCACCGAGCTGATTTCCCTGTGCTATGCAGCTGCTTCTGATTCTCTATCTATTTTACATTTGGTAGTATATATATGTCCATGTCACTCTCTACTTTGTCCCAGCATAACCTTCCCCCTCTCCATGTCCTCAAGTCCATTCTCTATGTCTGCATCTTTATTCCTGTCTTGCCACTACATTCTTCAGAATCTTTATTTATTTATTTTTTTAGATTCCATATATATGTGTTATCATACAATATTTGTTTTTCTCTTTCTGACTTACTTCATTATGTATGACAGTCTCTAGGTGCAACCACCTCACTAAAAATAACTCAATTTCATTTCTTTTTATGGCTGAGTAATATTCCATTGTATATATGTACCACATCTTCTTTATCCATTCATCTGTCAATGGACACTTAGGTTGCTTCGACATCCTGGCTATTGTAAGTAGAGCGGCAATGGACATTGTGGTACATGATTCTTTTTGAATTATGGTTTTCTCAGGGTATATGCCCAGTAGTGGGATTGAAGGGTCATATGGTAGTTCTATTTTTAGTGTTTTAAGGAACCTCCATACTGTTCTCCATACTGGCTGTATAAATTTATATTCCCACCAACAGTGCAAGAGGGTTCCATTTTCTCCACACCCTTTCCAGCACTTATTGTTTCTAGATTGTTTGATGATGGGCATTCTGACTGGTGTGAGGTGATACCACATTGTGGTTTTGATTTGCATTTCTTTAATGATTAGTGATGTTGACCATCCTTTCACGTGTTTGGTGGCAATTTGTATGTCTTCTTTGGAGAAATGTCTATTTAGGTCTTCTGCCCATTTTTCGATTGGGTTGTTTGTTTTTTTGATATTGAGCTGCAGGATGCTATTGTATATTTTGGAGATTAATCCTCTGTCAGTTGCTTTGTTTGCAAAAATTTTCTCCCATTCTGAGGGTTGTCTTTTCATCTTGTTTATGGTTTCCTTTGCTGTGCAAAAGCTTTTAAGTATCATTAGGTCCCATTTGTTTATTTTTGGTTTTATTTCTGTTTCTCTAAGAGGTGTGTCAAAAAGGATCTTGCTGTGATTTATGTCATAGAATGTTCTATCAATGTTTTCCTTTAAGAGTTTTATAGTGTCTGGCCTTACATTTAGGTCTTTAAGCCATTTTCAGTTTATTTTGGGGTATGCTGTTGGGAAGTGTTCCCATTTCATTCTTTTACATGTAGCTGTCCATTTTTCCCGAAACCACTTACTGAGGGGACTGTCTTTTCTCCATTGTATATTCTTGCCTCCTTTATCAAAGGTAAGGTGACCATATGTGCATGGGTTTATCTCTGGGCTTTCTATCCTGTACCATTGATCTATATTTCTGTTTTTGAGCCAGTACCATACTATCCTGATTACTGTAGCTTAGGAGTATAGTGTGAAGTCAGGGAGCCTGATTCCTCCAGCTCCATTTTTCTTTATTAAAATTGCTTTGGCTATTCGGGGTCTTTTCTGTTTCCTTAAACATTTTGAAAGTTTTTGTTCTAGTTCTGTGAACAATGCCATTCGTAGTTTTTTAGGAATTGCACTGAATCTGTAGATTGCTTTGGGTAGTAAAGTCATTTTCACAATGTTGATTCTTCCAATCCAAGGACATGGTATATCTCTCCATCTATTTGTATCATCTTGAATTTCTTTCATAAGTGTCTTATAGTTTTCTGCAAACAGGTCTTTTTTTTTCCTTAGGCAGGTTTATTTCTAGGTATTTTATTCTTTTTGTTGCAATAGTAAATGGGAGTGTTTCCTTAGTTTCTCTTTCAGATTTTTCATCATTAGTTATAGGAAATTTTTATCGTTAGTTATAGGAATGCAAGAGATTTCTGTGCATTAATTTTGTATCCTGCAATTTTACCAAATTCATTGATTAGCTCTAGTAGATTTCAGGTAGCATTTTTAGGATTCTCTATGTGTAATATCATGTTATCTACAAACAGTTACAGTTTTACTTCTTTTCTGATTTGGATTCCTTTTATTTCTTTTTTTCTCTGATTGCTGTGACTAAAACTTCCAGAACTATGTTGAATAATAGTGGAAAGAGTAGGTAACCTTGTCTTATTCCTGATCTTACAGGAAATGGTTTCAGATTTTCACCATTGAAATCGATGTTGGCTGTGAGTGTGTCTTATATGAGCTTTTTTATATTGAGGTAAGTTCCCTCTTTGCCTACTTTCTGGAGGGCTTTTATCATAAATGGGCATTGAATCTTGTTGAAAGATTTTTCTGCATCTATTGAGACGATCATATGGTTTTTATCCTTCAGTTTGTTCATATGGCTCATTACACTGATTGATTTGTGTATATTGAAGAATCCTTGCATTCCTGGGATAAACCCCTCTTGATCATCGTGTAAGATCCTTTTAATGTGCTGTTGGATTCTGTTTGCTAGTATTTTCTTGAGGATGTTTGCATCTATGTTCATCAGTGTTATTGGCCTGTAGTTTTCTTTTTTTGTGAAACCTTTGTCTGGTTTTAGTATCATGGTGATGGTGGCCTCGTGGAAGGAGTTTGAGTGTGTTCCTCCCTCTGCTATATTTTGGAAGAGTTTGAGAAGGATAGGTGTTAGCTCTTCTTTAAATGTTGGATAAAATTTGCTCTGCTTTTGTTTTCTGGAAGATTTTTAATCACACTTTCAATTTCAGTGCTTGTGATTTGTCTGTTTATATTTTCTGTTTCTTCCTGGTTCAGTCTCAGAACATTGTGCTTTTCCAAGAATTTGTTCATTTCCTACATGTTGTCCATTTTATTGGCATATAGTTGCTTGTAGTAATCTCTCATGATCCTTTGTTTTTCTGCAGTGCCAGTTGTTACTTTTACTTTTTCATTCTAATTTTATTGATTTGAGTTTTCTCTCTTTTTTTCTTGATTAGTCTGGCTAATGGTTTATCAATTTTGTTTATCTTCTCAATGAACCAGCTTTTAGTTTTATTTATCTTTGCTATGGTTTCCTTCATTTGTTTTGCATTTATTTCTGATCTGAAGTTTATGATTTCTTTCCTTCTGCTAATTTTGGGATTTTTTTTTCTTCTTTCTATAATTGCTTAGGTGTAAGGTTAAGTTGTTTATTTGAGATGTTTCTTGTTTCTTGAGTTAGGATTGTATTGTTATAAACTTCCCTCTTAGAACTTCTTTTGCTGCATCACGTTGGTTTTGGGTCGTCATGTTTTCATGGTCATTTGTTTCTAGGAATTTTTTTATTTCCTTTTTTATTTCTTCAGTGATCTCTTGGTTATTTAGCAGTGTATTGTTTAGCATCCATGTGTTTGTATTTTTTACAGATTTTTACCTATAATTAAAACCGTGTCTCACAGCATTTTCATTGGAAAAGATACTTGATGCAATTTTAATTTTCTTAAATTTACCAGGGCTTGATTTGTAAACCAAGATGTGATCTATCCTGGACGATGTTCCATGAGCACTTGAGAAAAAATTGTATTCTGTTGTTTTTGGATAGAATGTCCTATAAATATCAGTTAAGTCAATCTTGTTTAATGTATCATTTAAAGCTTGTGTTTCCTTATTTATTTTTAGTTTGGATGATCTTTCCATTGGTGAAAGTGGGGTGTTAAAATCCCCTACTATTATTGTGTTATTGTCAATTTCCCCGTTTATGGCTGTGAGCATTTGCCTTATGTATTGAGGTTCTCCTATGTTGGGTGCATAAATATTTCTTTTGTTTCCCTTGATGCTTTTAATATTTTTTCTTTTTATTTAATTTTTGACTGTTTGATTAATATGTATCTTGGTGTGTTTCTCCTTGGATTTATCCTGTATTTCTTGGATTGATCCCTTGATCATTAGGTAGTGTCATTCTTGGTCTCTTGTAATACTCTTTATTTTAAAGTCTATTTTGTCTGATCTGAGAATTGCTACTCCAGCTTTCTTTTGATTTCTTTTTGCATGGAATATCTTTTTCCATCCCCTCATTTTCAGTCTGTATGTGTCCCTAGGTCTGAAGTGGGTCTCTTGTGGACAGAATATATATGGGTCTTGTTGTTGTATCCATTCAGACAGTCTATGTCTTTTGGTTGGAGCATTTAATCCATTTACATTTAAGGTAATTATCGATATGTATGTTTCTATTACCATTTTCTTAATTGTTTGGATTTTGTTTTTGTAGGTCTTTTCCTTCACTTGTGTTTCCTGCCTAGAAAAGTTCCTTTAGCATTTGTTGTAAAGCTGGTTTGGTGCTGCTGAATTCTCTTAGCTTTTGCTTGTCTGTAGAGATTTTAATTTCTCCATCAAATCTGAATGATATCCTTGCTGGGTAGAGTAATCTTTGTTGTAGGTTTTTCTCTTTCATCACTTTAAATATGTCTGCCACTCCCTTCTGGCTTGCAGAGTTTCTGCTGAAAGATCAGCTATTAACCTTATGGGGATTCCCTTATGTGTTATTTGCTTTTGTTTCCCTTGATGCTTTTAATATTTTTTCTTTTTATTTAATTTTTGACTGTTTGATTAATATGTATCTTGGTGTGTTTCTCCTTGGATTTATCCTGTATGGGACTCTCTGTTCTTCCTGTACTTGATTGACTATTTCCTTTCCCATATTAGGGAGGTTTTCAACTGTAATCTTTTCAAATATTTTCCCATTCCCTTTCTTTCTCTCTTCTTCTTTTGGCACCCCTATAATTCAAATGTTGATGCCTTTAATGTTTTCCCAGGGGTCTCTAAGACTGTCCTCAATTATTTTCATTCTTATTTCTTTATTCTGCTCTGTGGTAGTTATTTCCACTATTTTATCTTCCAAGTCACTTATCCGTTTTCTGCCTCACTTATTCTTCTATTGATTCCTTCTAGAGAATTTTTAATTTCATTTATTGTGCTGTTCATCATTGTTTGTTTGCTCTTTAGTTCTTCTAGGTCCTTGTTTAACATTTGTTGTATTTTCTCCGTTCAGTTTCTGAGATTTTGTATCATCTTTACTATCATTACTCTGAATTATTTTAGGTAGACTGCCTATTTCCTCTTCATTTGTTTGGTCTGGTGGGTTTTTACCTTGCTCCATTGTCTGCTGTGTATTTCTCTGTCTTCTCATTTTGTCTAACTTACCACATTTGGGGTCTCCTCTTCACAGGCTGCAGGTTCGTCATTCCTGTTGTATTTGGTTTCTGCCCCCACTGGGTAAAGTTGGTTCAGTAGATTGTGTAGGTTTCCTGGTGGAGGAGACTGGTGCCTGTTTTCTGGTGGATGAGGCTGAATCTTCCTGGTGGGCAGGACTGCTTTCAGTGGTGTGTATTGGTGTGTGTGTGAACTTATTATGATTTTAGGCAGCCTCTCTGCTAATGGGTGGGTTGGTGTCCCTCTCTTGCTAGTTGTTTGGCATGCAGTGTCCAGCACTGTAGCCTGCTGGTCGTTGAGTGGAGCTGTGTCTTAACGTTGAGATGGAGACCTCTGGGATAGCTCTCACCAACTGACACTACATGGGGCTGGGAGGTCTCTGGTGGATCAATGTCTTAATCTCAGGTATTCCACCCCAGAGGCTCAGGCCTGACACTCAGCTGGAGCACCAGCACCCTGTCTGCCACACAGCTCAGAAGAAATGGGAGGGAAAAAAAAAGAGAATAAAATCAATCAATAAAGTAAAATAAAATATTTAAACTCATTAAATTAAAAAAATTAATAAAAAGAAGAGAGAAACCAAACTAATAAACAAATCCACCAATGATAACAAGTTCAAAAACTATACTAAAAATAATAAAAAAGAACAGACAGAACTGTAGGACAAATGGTAAAATCAAACCTATACAAACAAAATCACACAAAGAAGCATCCACATACATGCTCATAATAAGAGAAAAAGGAAAACAAAACAAAACAAATATATATATATGTAAACGAAGAGAGTGATCAAATCAATAAACAAATCTACCAATTATAATAAGCTCTAAATACTAAACTAAGATCAACATAAAACCAGAAACATATTAGATACAGAAAGCAAACCCAAGTCTACAGTTGCTGCTAAAGTCCACCACTGCAATTTTGGGATGATTTGGTGTCTATCCACATATTCCAGAGATGCAGGGTACATTAAGTTGATTGTGGGGATTTAATTTGCTGCTCCTGAAGCTGCTGGGAGAGATTTCCCTTTCTCTTCTTTGTTCACACAGCTCCCAGGGTTCAGCTTTGGATTTGCCCCCGCCTCTGCGTGTAGGTCACCTGAGGGCGTCTGTTCTTCACTCAGACAGGATGGGGTTAAAGCAGCAGCTTATTTTGGGGGCTCTGGCTCACGCAGGCCAGGGGTGGGAGGGTATGGATGCGGGGCGAGCCTGCGGCAGAAGAGGCCAGCGTGACATTGCACCAGCCTAAGGCGCGCCATTTGTTCTCCAAGGGAAGTTGTCCCTGGATCACGGGACCCTGGCATTGGCAGACTGCACAGGCTCCCGGGAGGGGAGGTGGGGATAGTGACCTGTGCTTGTACACAGACTTATTGGTGGCTGCAGCAGCAGCCTTACCGTTTCATATCTGTCTCTTGTGTCTGCACTGATACCTGTGGCTTGCACCCGTCTCTGGATCTCGTTTAGGTGGTGCTCTGAATCCCCTCTCCTCTTGCACCCCGAAACAATGGTCTCTTGCCTCTTAGGCAGTTCCAGATATTTTCCGTGACTCCCTCCTGGATAGCTATAGAGCACTAGCCCACTTCAGGCTGTGTTCACGCAGCCAACCCCAGTCCTCTCCCTGGGATCTGACCTCTGAAGCCCAAGCCTCAGCTTCCAGCCCCCATCTGCACTGGCTGGTGAGCAGACAAGCCTCTCAGGATACTGAGTGCTGGTCGGCACCGATCCTCTGGGCAGCAAAGCGATCCTCTCTGCTTTGCCTTCTGCACCGGTGTTGTTGTGCTCGCTGCTGTGGCTCCAAAGCTTCCCCTGTCCCCACCCTCCGTCTCCACCAGTGAAGGGAATTCCCAGTGTGTGGAAATTTTTCCTCCTTCACAGCTCCCTCTCAAAAGAGCAGGTCCCGTCCCTATTCCTTTGTCTCTGTTTTTTCTTTTTTCTTTTGCCCTACCCAGGTACATGGGGAGTTTCTTGCCTTTTGGGAAGTCTGAGGTCTTCTGCCAGTGTTCAGTAGGTGTTCTGTAGGAGTTATTCCACATGTAGATGTATTTTTATATATTTGTGGGGAGGAAGGTGATCTCCCTGTCTTACTCCTCTGCCATCTTAAAGGTCCACCCTACAATACTGTTTTGATTACTATAGATTTGTAGAATTGTCTGAAGTTAAATTGTTAACTTTTTAAAGAAATATTAAGTAGCGATATGAGGGAAAAGCAAGAAAAAACATTAAACTAAATATCCCGTAAGTTTATATTAATAAAAAGATATTTCTCTAGTATCATTTTAGTGTTGTGTTATAGTTGTTTTACATTGATTTAGCCATTTTAAATCAATAGTATCATCCAATAGCATCTAAATTTTACTAGGACTATAATGATAGAAATCATAGAACATAAATATGCCAGAGTTCTTAACAAATTACTCCACATGTCCACGTTTGAGTCTAAGTCGTTTTATAGGAAATTACTGTGTTGCCTATTTAAAGGAATAAGTCATTCCTATAGCTTTTGTTCCATGGCTATACCTTCATAATATAGTGTCATTTCCAATTCATTTATCTCTACAGACAAATATAAATATAATCATTATATTTACTGGGCCAGTTACTGAATGATCAAATATGGGTAACTTACCTGAATGTTACAAAAAATAATGCATAAATCCATAATATGTGTAAGTTGTTTTTATAATATACTCAGTAATTAAAAAATGTATCAAGATTTTCAATGGCAATACATTTACATTAAGTATCTTTGTAAAATAAATATTTTCAAGCATGTAACATTTATTAAGGGGTACACTCATTCAGCTTTTTTGTCTTTGCCTTTATATTTTTTATTGTTCTACTTTTCTCTGGGTGGTATAGAGAGAGTACTTGAAAACTATTTTCCAAGTGGCAGCACCGATATCTTGGCCTTTGATGTTGGCACTGGGCTTGTCACATTGCTCTTGGACTAACAGGTTACCCTTCAAGTCTTTTGCAGCATCAGTTTCCATGACTAAGTCTTGATTAAAATAATATCAAGGTTTTATCTATAATATTGGAGAATTAACTTGTAACTATTTTAATGTAAAATGATTTTTTTTAATGCCAGAGGTAGGTGTTGTTTGAGATGCCTGTGTCTTATCCAACAGACAGTAGAGACCAATCATAAAAAATGTGAGAGACAAGAAACAGCTCCCCACTCTCCACTATGATTCTTCTTGTCACTATGAAAGAGATAATCTGGGAAGGAATTTAACAGAAAATAGGAGAGAATGGCACTAGAGTGTTCTGATTTAATTGTTTTATAATTTTAAAAAGAAAGAAAGAAAAATTTTAATTGAAGGAAAATGCAGAATGAATCATGCCAAGTTTTGTCTAATTTGGGGAGAAGGGAAAGGGACAGGAAAATGAGAATAAATGAAATTTTCTAGTTCTATCTTGATTGGATGAGACATTTTTTGTAATCAGTGCCTTTATAGGGCTCTACCCATTAGATTAATAAACTCAATACTTAACAAAGATCATGAAATATTGCATTAAACATAACTGAGATGGTAATGTTTTCTACTTGTCAAGTTTGGCTAGAATCTACATTATAATTCACAATAAAATAGTGATGGATGAGTAACAAATATCACAAACATCCTATATTGTAGATGCCTAAGTCAAAGAAATATATTTCTATGATGACTTTATGATTGAAAATAAATTTTAGTTATAAATTTTAAAGAAAAAATAAGTTTATTTCAATAATAGTTAATTACTATCATGATTCATCTACCTCTAACAGGAGTTAAAAGAAGTGAAATTTGAATTAAATATTAGAATCACTATAATTAAATATAATTCAACTATATGCTATACAATGCATTGATTTTAATTATATCAGTACATCATTTTCTATCAGAAGTCCCAAGAAATCTTTACACATTACCAAATTAAATTTTGTTTCTGAGTGCTAGAAGTTGTATGCAAAATTTGTCCTACTTAGATTTAAAATTCTCTGTGTAGTCTTTTTGTCCCTGAAGATTTTAGGTATGTACAATATGTAATATACATATAATGAAATACCTTGATAATTCAAAATGAACAATATGAATTTCAACTATTGAAGTGTGTTTCATGTAGTTCCATTTTAAATGTCTATTAAATTATGTTATTTTCCTCTCTGGTAAGTACAGTAAACCTCTATATTTATAACATTTCTGTTTTCTCTCCTATATATAAATTTTTTTTTCTTTTCTTTAAGTCCTTTATTTTAATCTCATGTCTAATAGAAATATATCCAAGTTATATAGAATTAAATGATGTCACACATATCACACTTAATCCCAAATGATGCTGTTACAACGAAGCATTTTTTCTGCAGAGAGAATATCTGAATCCTTAGTCACTAGGGCAAAGAGTGGAAGCTAGTATTGATTTCAGTTGCATAGACTGTTGGAACATGGGCCATGGGAATTGGTGGGCAACAAGAATGGGCCTGTGTGGTACAAGGACAGAAGACCTATTAGGTTCTCTCCACATGTAACCAGGTAGAAAAGATACTTCAATTTTTTTTATAACAGGAAAAAATGTGTATTAAAGATAAGTCATTCTAATTTAAATTTTGAAGTCTTTTATGAGCCAAACAACACACACTTGTGTGGCTCACATGGCCTCTGGGCCACCAGTATTTAATTTTTTCATATTTTTGTTTCCCTTGATTATTAGTTAGATATTTTTGCTTTGTTTTGTTTTGTTTTAACAACTCTATTGGAGTATAATTTCTTTACAATGTTGTGTTAGTTTCTGTGGTATAACAAAGTGAGTCAGTTATCTGTATACATATATTCCCATATTCCCTCCCTCTTGAGACTCCCTCCCACCCTCCCTTTCACACACCGCTAGGTTGTAACAAAGCACCAAGCTGATCTCCTTGTGCTATGCAACTGCTTCCCACTAGCTATTTTACTTTTCGTAGTGTATGTATGTAAATGCTATTCTCTCACTTCATTCCAGCTTACCCTTCCCTTCCCTGTGTCCTCAGGTCCATTCTCTAACACTGTGTCTTTATTCCTGCCTTGCTCCTAGGTACATTAGAACTTTTTTTTTTTAATTCCATATATATGTGTTAGCATATGGTATTTATTTTCCTCTTTCTGACGTACTTCACTCTGTATGACAGACTCCAAGTCCATCAAACTCACTACAAAAAACTCAATTTCGTTTCTTTTTATGGTTGAGTAATATTCCATTATATATAGGTGCCACATCTTCTTTATCCATTCATCTGTCGATGGACACTTAGGTTGCTTCCATGTCCTGGTTATTGTAAATAGTGCTACAATGAACATTGTGGTACATGTCTCATTTTGAATTATGCTTTTCTCAGGGTATATGCCCATTAGTGGGATTGCTGGGTCATATGGTAATTTGTTTTTAGATTTTAAGGAACCTCCATATTGTTCTCCATAGTGGCTGTATAAATTTGTATTCCCACCAACAGTGCAAGAGGGTTCCCTTTTCTCCACACCCTCTCCAGAATTTATTGTTTCTAGATTGTTTGATGATGGACATTCTGACTGGTGTGAGGTGATACCTCATGTGGCTTTGATTTACATTTCTCTACTGATTAGTGATGCTGAGCATCCTTTCATGTGTTTGTTGGCAATCTGTATATCTTCTTTGGAGAAAAGACTATTTAGGTCTTCCACCCATTTTTGGATTGGGTTGTTTATTTTTTTTTATATTGAGTTGCATGAGCTGTTTGTATACTTTGGAGATTAATCCTTTGTCAGCTGCATTATTTGCAAATATTTCTCCCATTCTGAGGGCTATCTTTCTGTCTTGCTTATGATTTCCTTTGCTGGGTAAAAGCTTTTAAGTTTCATTAGGTGCCATTTGTTTATTTTTGTCTTTATTTCCATTTCTCTAGAAGGTGGGTCAAAAAGGATCATGCTGTGATTTATGTAATAGAGTGTTGTGCCCATGTTTTCCTTCAAGAGTTTTATAGTGTCTGGTCTTACATGTAGGTCTTTAAGCCATTTTGAGTTTATTTTTGTGTATGGTGTTAGGGAGTGTTCTAATTTCATTCTTTTACATGCAGCTGTCCAGTTTTCACAGCACCACTTTTTGAAGAGGCTGTCTTTTCTCCATTGTTTATTCTTGCCTCCTTTGTCAAAGATAAGGTGACCATAGGTGTGTGGGTTTTCGTCTGGGCTTTCTATCATGTTCCATTGATCTATATTTCTGTTTTTATGCCAGTATCATTCTGTCTTGATTACTGTAGCTTTGTAGTATAGTCTGAAGTCAGGGAGCCTGATTCCTCCAGCTCCGTTTTTCTTTCTGAAGATTGCTTTGGCTATTCAGGGTATTTTGTGTTTCCATACAAATTGGGAAATTTTTTGTTCTAGTTCTGTGAAAAATGCCAGTGGTAGTTTGATAGGGATTGCATTGAATCCATAGTTTGCTTTGGGTAGTATATTCATTTTCACAATGTTGGTTCTTCCAATCCAATAACATGGTATATCTCTCCATCTGTTTGTATCATTTTAATTTCTTTCATCAGTGTCTTAGAGTTTTGTGCATACAGATCTTTTGTCTCCTTATGTAGACTTATTCCTAGGTATTTTATTCTTTTTTTTGCAGTGGTAAATGGGAGTGTTTCCTTAATTTCTCTTTCAAATTTTTCATCATTAGTGCATAGGAATGCAAGAGAATTCTGTGTATTAACTTTGTATTCTGCTACTTTACCAAATTCATTGATTGGCTCTAATAGTTTTCTGGTAACAACTTTAGGATTCTCTATGTATAGTATCATGTAATCTGCAAACAGTGACAGCTTTACTTCTTCTTTTCTGATTTGGATTACCTTTATTTCTTTTTCTTCTCTGATTGCTGTGGCTAAAACTTCCAAAACTATGTGAGTAATTGTGGTGAGAGTGGGCAACCTTGCCTTGTTCCTGGTCTTAGAGGAAATTGTTTCAATTTTTCACCATTGAGAATGATGTTGGCTGTGGGGTTGTGACATATAGCATTTATTATGTTGAGGTAGGTTCCCTGTATGCCTACTTTCTGGACACTATGTTTTCATAAATAAGTGTTGAGCTTTGTCAAAAGCTTTTTCTACATCTATTGAGATGATCATATAGTTTTTCTCCTTCAATTAGTTAATATGATGTATCATATTGATTGATTTGCCTATACTGAAGATTGCTTGCATTCCAGTGATTAACTCCACTTGATCATGGTGTATGATCCTTTTAATGTGCTGTTAGATTCTCTTTGCTAGTATTTTGTTGAGGATTTTTGCGTCTATGTTCATCAGTGTTATTGGTCTGTAGTTTTCTTTTTTTGTGACTTCTTTGTTTGGTTTTGGTGTCAGGGTGATGGTGGCCTCATAGAATGAGTTTTGGAGTGCTCTTCACTCTGCTATATTTTGGAAGAGTTTGAGAAGGGTAGGTGTTAGCTCTTCTGTAAATGTTTGATAGAATTCACCTGTGAAGCCATCTGGTTCGGGGCTTTTGTTTGTTGGAAGATTTTTAATCACACTTTCAATTTCAGTGTTTGTGATTGGTCTGTTCATATTTTCTATTTCTTCCCTGTTCAGACTTAGAACGTTGTGCCTTTCTAAGAATTCTTCCATTTCTTCCAAGATGTCCATTTTATAAGTATATAGTTGCTTGTTGTAGTCTCTCATCATCCTTTGTATTTCTGCAGTATCAGTTGTTACTTCTCCTTTTTCATTTCTAATTCTTTTGATTTGAGTCTTTTCCCTTTTTTTCTTGATGAGTCTGGTTAATGGTTTATCAATTTTGTTTATCTTTTTAAAAAGCCAGCTTTTAGGTTTATCAATCTTTGCTACTGTTTCCTTCATTTCTTTTCCATTTATTTCTGATCTGATCATTATGATTTCTTTCCTTCTGCTAATTTTGTTTTTGTTTTTTGTTTTTTCTCCTCTAATTGCTTTAGGTGTAAGGTTACTCTGTTTATCTGAGATATTCTTGTTTCTTGAGGTAGGATTGTATTGCTATAAGCTTCCCTCTTAGAAGTGCTTTTGCTGAATCTCTTTTGTTTTGGGTCATCGTGTTTTCATTGTGATTTGTTTCTAGATATTTTTTTTTTTCCTCAGTGATCTCTTGGTTATTTAGTAGTGTACTGTTTAATCTCTATATTTCTTACAGTTTGTTTCCTATAATTGATATCTAGTCTCATAGCATTGTGTTCGGAAAAGATACTTGATATGATTTCAATTTTCTTAAATTTACTGAGGCTTGATTTGTGACCCAAGATATGGTGTATCCTGGAGATGTTCCATGTGTAACAGAAGAAAGTGTATTCTGTTGTTTTTGGATGTAATGTCCTAAAATTATCAATTAAGCCTCTTAGGTCTAATTGGCCTTTTAAAGCTTGTGTTCCTTATTTATTTTCATTTTGGATGATCTGTCCATTGGTGAAAGTGGGGTGTTAAAGTCCCCTACTAGTATTGTGACACTGTCAATTTCCCTTTTTATGGCTGTTAGCATTTGCCTTATATATTGAGGTGATCCTCTGTTGGGTGCATACATATTTACAATTGTTATATCTTCTTTTTGGATTGATCCCTTCATTATTATGTAGTGTCTTCCTTTGTCCTGTAATAGTCTCTATTTTATTTTTCTATTTTTTGGCTGTGTTGGGTCTTCGTTTCTGTGCGAGGGCTTTCTCTAGTTGTGGCAAGTGGGGGCCACTCTTCATTGTGGTGCACCAGCTTCTCACTATCGCGGCCTCTGTTTCTGTGGAGCACAGCCTCCAGACGTGCAGGCTCAGTAGTTGTGG
>NC_041214.2:145078224-145095308 GCF_002837175.3 Physeter macrocephalus
TCTCTTAGCTTTTGTCTGTAAAGGTTTTAACTTCTCTGTCGAATCTGAATGGGATCTTTGCTGGGTAGAGTAATCTTGGTTGTAGATTTTTCCCTTTCATCACTTTAAATATGTCCTGCCACACACCCTTCTGGCTTGTAGAGTTTCTACCAGAAGATCAACTGTTAACCTTATCTGGATTCCCTTGTATCTTATATGTTGCTTTTCCCTCACTGCTTTTAACTTTTTTTCTTTGTATTTAATTTTTGATAGTTTGATTAATATGTGTCTTGGCGTATTTCTCCTTGGATTTATCTTGTATGTGATTCTCTGTGCTTTCTGGACTTGATTTATTATTTCCTTTCCCATGTTTGGGAAGTTTTCAACTACAATCTCTTGAAATATTTTCTCAGACCTTTTCTATTTCTTCATCCTTTAAATATGTCCTGCCATACACCCTTCTGGCTTGTAGAGTTTCTACCAGAAGATCAACTGTTAACCTTATCTGGATTCCCTTGTATCTTATATGTTGCTTTTCCCTCACTGCTTTTAACTTTTTTTCTTTGTATTTAATTTTTGATAGTTTGATTAATATGTGTCTTGGCGTATTTCTCCTTGGATTTATCTTGTATGTGATTCTCTGTGCTTTCTGGACTTGATTTATTATTTCCTTTCCCATGTTTGGGAAGTTTTCAACTACAATCTCTTGAAATATTTTCTCAGACCTTTTCTATTTCTCTTCTTCTTCTTCTGGGACCTCTATAATTCCAATGTTGGTGTGTTTAATGTTGTCCCAGAGGTTTCTGAGTCTGTCCTAAATATTTTCATTCTTTTTTTCTTTATTCTGCTCTGTGGCAGTGTTTTCCAATATTTTATCTTCCAGTTCACTTATCCATTGTTCTGCCTCAGTTATTCTCTTTTTGATTCCTCCTAGAGTATTTTTAATTTCACTTATAGTGTTGTTCATCATTGTTCGTTTGCTCTTTAGTTCTTCTAGGTCCTTGTTAAACGTTTCTTGTATTTTGTCCATTCTATTTCCGAGATTTAGGATCATCTTTACTCTCATTACTCTGAATTCTTTTTCAGGTAGACTGCCTATTTCCTCTTCATTTCTTTGGTCTGCTGGGTTTTTATGTTGCTCCTTCATCTGCTGCATATTTTTCTGTCTTCTCATTTTTTTGAACTTACTGTGTTTGGGGTTTCCTTTTCTCAGGCTGCAGGTTCATAGTTCCCATTGTTTTTGGTGCCTGCCCTCAGTGGGTGAGTTTGGTTCAGTCGCTTGTGTTAGCTTTCTGGTATAGGGGACTGGTGCCTATGTTCTGGTGGGTGGGACTGGATCTTTTCCCTCTGGTGTGTGTGGCCACATCCAATGGGGTGTTTTAGAGTGTCTGTGAACTTTGTATAATTTTAAGCAGCCTCTCTGATAATAGGTGGTGTTGTGTTCCTGTCTTGCTAGTTTTTTGGCATGGGGCGTCCGGCACTGGAGCTTGCTGGCCATTGGGTGGAGCTGGTTCTTAGTGTGAGATGATGATCTCTAGGAGAGCTCTTGCCAATTGATATTATGTGGGGCCAGTCCGTCTGGAGGTCCGGTGTACTGGACTTGGACCTCCCACCTTGGAGGCTCAGGCCCAACACCCAGCCGGTGTGCCAAGACCCTGCCAGCCACACGGCTCAGAAGAAAAGGAAGAGACAAAAACTAAAACAAAAAACAAAACAAGTAAAACAATAAACCAAATAGACAGAACCCTGGGACAAATGGTAAAAGCTAAACTATGCAGATAAAATCACAGAAATAACCATACACATACACACTCACAAAAAGAGAAAAAGAAAAATTATATATATATATATATATAAGGAAGAGAGCAACCAAACCAATAAACAAATACATAATTGATAATAAACACTAAATACTAAACTATTATAAACATAAAACCAGAAACAAATTAGACACTGAAAGCAAACCCCAAGTCTATAGTTGCTCCCAAAGTCCGTTGCCTCAATTTTGGGAACATTCATTGTCTATTCAGGTATTCTTCAGATGCAGGGTTTATCAAGTTGATTGTGGGGATTTAATCTGCTGATCCTGAAGCTACACAGAGAAATTTCCCTTTCTTTTTTTCGTTTACACATCTCCTGGTGTTCAGCTTTGGTTTTGACCCTGCCTCTGTCTGTAGGCTACCCTCAGGAGTCTGTTACCCTCCCAGACTGGAGGGGGTTAAGACAGCAGCTGATTAGGGCTCTCTTGATCTCTCAGGAAGGGGAAAGGGAGGAGTACAGTGGTCATAATTGGAATGCGGGTGATCCTGCAGTGGCAGAGGCTAGCACGACATTGCAACAGCCTGAAGAGTGTTGTGCATTCTCCCGGGGGACTTGTCCCTGCATCTTGGGACCCTGGCAGTGGTGTGCTGCACAGGCTCCCAGGGTGGGGTGTGGGTAGTGACCTGTGCTTGCTCACAGGATTCTTTGTGGCAGTGGCCACAGTATTAGCAGTTTATGCCCATCTCTGGGGTTCAAGCTGATAGCCATGGCTTGTGTCCATCTCTGGAGCTCGTTTAGATGGTGCTCTGACTTCTGTGGGCACACTGGGAAGGAATCCCCTCTCCTTGTGCATCCCCAAACAAAGGTCTCTTGCCTCTCTGGCAGGTCCATACTTTTTCTTGGACTCCCTCCTGGCTAGCTGTGATGCACTAACCCCCTTCAGGCTGTCTTTATGCAGCCAACCCCAGTCCTCTCCCTGGGGTCTGACCTCCAAAGCCTGAACCTCAGCTCCTAGCCCCCACCCTCCCTGGCGGGTGAGATGACAAGTGTCTCAGGCTGATGAGTGCTGGTTGGCACCGCTCCTCTGTGAGGGAATCTCTCTGCTTTGGTCTCTGCACCCCTGTTGCTGCACTCTCCTTCATGGGTCTGAAGCTTCCTCCCTGACCACTCCCATCTCCACCAGTGAAGTGACTCCCTAGTGTGTGGAAAGTTTTCCTACTTCACAGCTTCCTCCCAGAGGTGCTGGTCACATCCTTATTCTTTTGTCTCTGTTTTTTCTTTTTTCTTTTGCCCTACCCAGGTATGTGGGGATTTTCTTTCCTTTTGGGAAGTCTCAGGTCTTCTGCCAGCATTCAGTAGGTGTTCTGTAGGACTTGTTCCACATGTAGATGTATTTTTGATGTATTTATGGGGAAGAAGGTGATCTCCACGTCTTACTCTCCTGCCATCTTGAAGGTCTCCCTACCAGTATTTTGACTCCTAGTTTAAGCAACAAAGATGAGAGAAGTGAATTCAGATGGTGTAGAAAACAGTAATTCTTTTGCATGGGGGAAGGGACATCCATAGGTGAGATTTTGTTGGAAGGCAGTGAGGGGACTTGGCTTTGAGCTTTCTTTGCATACCCAGCACACTGTTTACACTTATGTTGTATAATTTGAGCTTAGCTGGGAAGTGAGTCTATGATGGATATTTAGGATATATGTGAATTCTTTTTTTTTTTATGTGAATTCTTAATAGCTGTCCCTTAGTTTGTTCCTCATTCACTGTCCTTTTCTAAAAAGAAAAGCCATGTTGTTTCAACGACTAGTCTAATTTTATAGACTATGTTAAGACAATAGAGACAGAGGGAGCTTCCGTCTCTCTTTATAGACTAATGCAGTGTAATAAAAGAATCTAGAAACTTGTCATTAATTAGCTCTGTGGTCTTGACAAAGTCATTTATCCCATCTGGTTTTGGTTCCTCTGTTTGTAAAATGAGGAGGTCTTAGCAACAATCTCTCTAAAGTCCCCTGTTAAACATAAATGTTTATGATATAAATTTTGATCAGATTTAATACAATATTTTTGAAACAATGAATGCAGAAGTAAAGTAGTAATTTGGATGGTTTGCTAATTAATGTAAGATGAAAGTGAATCTAAAAAAAAATCACACATCTTAAGAGTCCAACTGACAATAGTAACAATCGCAAATGATTTTGCTATTTAGATTACACTATTCACCTATGCCAGTTCCCTCATGCTGCTCTATTTATACTCCCAAATGTAACACTTCCAGCAACAGAAAAATGTTACTCACTTATTGAACTACCCAATACCTATGCAAATTTTTGCCAAAGTAACATTGCTAAGTGATTGACCCACCTCCATTGAATTTTTTTTTCAAATAATTCCTTCACTTGAATCACAAGCAACAACCAGCCAGTGGAAATTTTTGCAAAACTTTTGGCTTTTTGTACTAACCTAATAGTAGATGGATATTTCCTCACTACAGATGAAACAAATGTTTCTCTTTGGATAAGTTTGCCCATTAAACAACTTTTGCCATTGAAATCTGTTTAGATTTGGTCAGTTGGGACATGACCAAGTTAAATAGATGCTTGTTGAAATATGTTTTATTTTGCTGATTCAGAAACATGTTAATTGTTCTGTGAATTTAATAACAATCATCAAGTATTATATTAAAATAATTACTTTGTCAAAAGGTGGTACTTCTAATGTTTGATTTTGTTGGCTTGTGAAGTAGACTTCAATCTTTTAAAATTACTTAAACTATCTACTTTTTCCTGAATACAAATGAATCATTTCTTTTGTGTGTGTGTGTGTGTGTGTGTGTGTGTGTGTGTGTGACAAGCACACTCTGCTCAAAACTTGCCCAGAGAGAAGTCCAAGACCAGCAAAACACATCATTGTTGCTTAACAGAATAGAAAAAATAAGGATTTTTTTGAAAGTTCATGCCTACATTTATTTTGAGCAACTATCCTCTTCTTGATCTCACTTTCCTGTGTGTGAAATGATGAGTTTGCATTATATTATTTCCAAGGTCTCTCCCAGCCCTAACTTACCAGGACTCTATGACCCCATTTATAAGCCTTATGAAGCTAATATGCTGCAGTTGTACTCTGGTTCAATATCAATGCCAATAAACATCAACATTGAGAAACAATTAATAAGAAGTTAATGTTTTGGATGGTGCAAACAGATATTAATATAAATGAAAGCACAATTTAGTTTTCATTAGTTTTCATTAGATGTAACTGGATTTCTTCTGTCATTCTTTTTGTTACCTACCTTCCAACCTAAGGTTGGAATTCCTACCTAACTTCAGTGGATTTTCCCCATTCTCTTTTCCATCCTCACTTTATTCATCTTCTATCATATTCTGAAGATTCAGAGGAATTGAGAAAAGCACCAGTTTAAGCACCAGTTTAAGGGGAGTATTAATAAGCTCTTCTCCAAGCCTCAACTTCTTCCTCTCCTGATCCAAATGCTCAGAAGCCCTGCATATGGTTGTAGGCATATTCTGCTTAAGGATCAATGTGGTTACAAATTAAGAATAAAATTACCTGTAGGAAATACTATTTTTTTTGCTTACAATATATCAATTCCTTGCTTTTCCCTTATTAATAAACCACATCAAGCAACAATATTCCCAGCCTCATAAAATTAATCTAAGTCAATCAACATAATCCTGTGTCCTTCAGAGAACTATTAAATTTGCCAATCTCCCTTGCCCTGTGACCAATCTGAACTATAAAATTAAAGGTACATCTGCTGGAGGACTTTATCTTTCTAGATACGAGAATCATGATCAGTGGTACCACCCACATTTTCTTTTTTATCTTGATGCCTGGAGTTGGAGTTGCCATCTTGCTAGAATAAAGAAAGACCAAGAGAAACAGATGTACAGAAGTCCTGACATCACTGAACGGGTGAACCTAAACCGTAGCAACTATTAATATCTAGTCTCCTTGTCATATGAGAGAAAATCAAGAGGTTTGTTTACAGTGAATGAGGTTATGGGCTGCCTAGATTTCCCCTTCAAGATTGAAGGATTTATTCTTTCAGCTGCTAAAAAGATTATGAGCTGACATCCCTCAGCCGTCAAGCCCTGTTCCAGAATTGTATCAGCTGAAGAACCCCTCCTTGCTGAGGGAGGAATTGTCTGCCCCCTTGCTGGAGAAGCCCCTATCCACTGCCTGTTTGATGTGGGAGTATAAATATCTGGGTGTCTCCCTTCAACACAGGATAACCATCTCTGAAAAGCCATCCATCTTCGGAGTTCCCCACAAGTTCAGCTGAGGTCTTGTTATAAATTAACTGCAGCCCAACTCTTCCTCTACTCAGAGTCTTGCTTTCTTCAGAGCTCCTAAAGTGATGTTTCTGAGAAAACTCCCTCTGAAAACTTCTGACGCTAGTCTCTATCTCGAATTGACTTCTAACAAAAAACATATTAACATGTTGTTTAATCCACTGTTAAACTTTCTGTTACTTGTGGCCAAAATTATGCCTAATTTATACATGAATATATGAGACAATTAGAACACTGGTTAAATGCTTATTAAATAGAAACTGTTACCAAATTGAGTCGTTTGGACCCTGCTCAGACCCTAGCCCAGCCCAGTCTCTGCATCCACGGAAGAGGGTTTATTTTCCATTGTGGTTTGAGTAGATGAAATCAAGGCTGAGATCAACACAACATAAGCTTTATTCAGTGGCCAAAAAATGGACAAGGGGGAACTAAGTTTACAGATCACCTTCTAGCCCATCTGAGTAGAGGGATTTAATTTTAAAGAGTAGACAAAGGGAGGAGGAGTGAAGCTAATGATGGGGAGGCATATGCATTAGTCTACTGGGGAAGAGGCAGGGCTTTTTCCAAGGGAGTGGGTTGCCACCCCCTTTTTTATCCTTTTTTGGTCCTTAACGTCCAGTCATGACCACCAGTAGGTGTGTCATTTAATATGCTAATGTAGTAAAATTAGTGTATAGTGAGACTCAGGGTCTGTTGGAGGTCAGATTTATTGCCATTGCCATCTTGGTCCCAGCTGGTTTCATCTGTTTTTTGTTTGTTTGTTTGTTTGTAGCTTCCTTTCGTATTTCTGGATCCTTTAATGTAAAGATTTATGCTAACTCCTGCTAAAGGTGGGGGTTGATGGGTTTTGAGCAAAGACTTGGAGCAGCTCTGACAACAGAACCACTGGGTGAAACTAACTGTTTTAGACTCCAACAAAGAGAATACCCACCACTTTTCATGGAACAAGGGTGTAAATCCAGACTTGGTCTCTTAACCACCAAGGTAAATTTAAGCAAAATATTTAAGCCTCTTTGTCCTCAAGTGTTAAGTCTAATAATAATACCGTTCTTATTATTTAACTTTTTGGTGACTAATACATAGGTAACACATGTGACACATCCAACACATATAATTGTCCTTGATCATTTTTTGTGAGGATTCAACAAAATAACATCTGAATAATACCTAACATATATAGTCACCCACTCTTTAAACAATAGTTATTACTATTACATTAACTTCAGAATTGTTTTCTTAAAATGACACCAGCCCAAATTTATAATTCCAGATTTGATCACCTCAAAGCTTATTTTGCATATGTAACCCTTTGACATTTATTAGGTTTCTCCTTTCAATTTTATTTTTAGATGTGTGTGTGGTCCAAGGTCTTCACTGGGATTTATGGAAGTGGCATGAGTGGGGAGATTTGAGAATGTGGCAATGACAGAGGTACTCATTCAGACCTGTCTCTGGAGCAGCCTCAGAGGAGGGCCAGAGGTCCAGAGGATCTGTGACACATTCATAGTGGCCTTGGGTCTCAGATGCAAAATGGCTTCAGATAGGGTCTGAAGCTGAATCCAGCCTCTGTACCCCAACACTGAAATAAATCTCAGAGGCAGAGTTTTGGGTGAAGTAGAAAAATATAGCTTTATTCCTTTGCCAGACAAAGGGGACCATGGTGGCTATTGTCTTCAAAACTATATGTCCCAACCTGGAGGGGGTAGTGAGGAGTTTTATAGTAATGGTTCAAAGAGGGTGTAATCAGCTCGTGGACATTCTTCTGACTGGTTGGTGGTGAGAAAAGTGGTAGTCAACATCATCAATGTTCTAATTCCAACCTGGTCTGGAGTCTCCATGCTTGTGGGCACCATACCCTTAACTTCTCCCACCTGGTGGGGGTTTCAGTATCTTCATAACAGCTCAAAGATATTGTTATGTGTATCCCTTGAGAGGGAACCAGGACCCAGCCCCAAGGCTGCACTATTGTTTCTTTTAACTGCTCCTCCCTTATCTCTGTATTCCCTTCCTTTCCTAATTAGCAACTGTTGGAATCTGCCTGTTGGAACTCAGGAAACGTCATGGAGGCTGAATGAAGCCTATTTCCTGTAATCAAGAAATAAGGACCACAAAAAAGTTTTTGTGTCCAGGAGCCCCACAGGGTCCTGCTAGGTAATAGGCTTACATGCCACTTCCACCCAAGAGGATCAGGACCTCAGAATTTTATGTGCCAATCTTGACTAGTTCTTTTATGCATGATGGCTTTTGACAGACACTCGCTCCCCACATCACGTGTGGGTGCTTCTGCATCTATAGCTTTGTGGCACTTAGCAGAACCTTGGTATCTATTTCTTGATCTTGAAACAGTTTATCAGTGGGTTTCTGTTCTCCACTATAATATGCCTTTAACAGTAAAGAATGAATTCTTCCTCTGAGTTAGTCAGGACTGTTTAGCGAAGAGATCAAATATTACCTCTCACACTTAACATTAAAAAAGGTCAGTGTTTCAAAGGAGTCATCTCTTAAAATTTGAGGAAAGAAATGTTGGAAACACTATTGTAGAATTGTTGGTAAAGCAAGACTCATTCATGGCAATTAATCCTCCTCAGTTACTGTAAGATTTGTTCATGAGCAAAGGCTTCCTCCCTCTTGAAGAAGTCATGGGCTGTGGGAAAGTTAATGGTAAATTCTATGTAGTGAGACTCCCAAAGGGAGTGTATTAGGCTTGCCACCTTCAGAATATGGATGGATGAGGGTGGGCTCCCAGGGAAAGTTTATCAAGGTTCTGTTTCTGTTAAGAGCCACAGGTCCTCAGGGAGGAAAATTACTGAGCAGGTTGCTATTGTAGTTGGGCTCCAGCTCAATATCTCTAGAATAGAGATTTCAAACTGGCAACCTGCAAGCTGAACATGGCCCATGGATATGTTTTATTTGGCTCCTCTACTGTTTTAAAAAATGATACCAACATTTAAAACAGGAAATTTCACATAAAAACCCAGATTTCTGGCTTCTGCTGAAAAAATGGAAAGATCTGGCAACATGGGGCTCACATTCCCATATGACAACAATTGACTGGATCTATGTAATGGCTCTTCAACAAGAAAAGAATGTGCTCTTCTGTTTACCACAGTCCCTACAATTCCCTAATATTCTCCAACTCTGAACCTGACTGTCAGTTGTCATTTATCATCATGCTTGTAGTTTTCCAGTATAAAGAATTATTTATTCATAGAGATGTACATCTTTCTCAAAAGAAGGATAAAACAGAATGAGAGGTCCTCAGGTTAAAAAACAGTAAGAGAATTTTCCATTAGAGGTGAAGAATAATCATACACATTTAATTCTGTTTAATTTAAAGTTTATACCTGGCCCTAAATTAAGGGAAAATCCTCACTACTCTTTGAGGATTCATAAAAAAATATTAATTTGATGAAAAGATGACTTTGTTCTCACCACATACTATTGACCTTAGGATTGGATTTGACATATCATAAGACTTCAACCACTTAGATAAATGAATACATTTGCATAGAAAAAAAGATCTAGGACCAAGGCATTTCTCATTCCAAGTAAGTCATACAGATTCTGAGGGACTTTCTGTCCCTTAGGATGTGAAAGAAATGTGTATATTTTAAATCCCTGTCTGAGATATTGACACCTCTTCACCAGCTGAGAACACCTACATAAAACTTTATGAATTTGCACTTCCAAAATGCATCCATCAGAGTCTTTCATACTATCATCTGATAGACACTTTAAAGGATGTGTCCCAGGACTTTATGGTTGACCATGTCTGTTCATTTTTTTTTAATCAAGAGTTGATGAAGACAATGAAGATTTGCTTAACATATTTACAGATGAAGTATTGTGGAGAAAGAATGTCTCCTAACTTATTTTCAGGTTCAGTATCCACATCTTGAGTGCTACCCACACTAGAGACATACTTCACAGGTTCAGTTAACATCACAGACTCAGAAAAAGACAACAGTACATGTAAAAAGAGTCATAACTCAACAAGAATACACTTAAGAAAAAAAAAAGGTGAGGAAAAGCTCACTATGAGTGAATAGTGTTACATAACTTTCAAAAATGTCTAAGTAATCTTAGGGCATTGATAGAAATATAGAATGTTAGCCCTTCCACACTATGCACTTGTCAGATCTTATCCAATATTTATTTTCATTTCTCAGAATCATAAGTGTGTGTGTGTGTGTGTGTGTGTGTGTGTGTGTGAGAGAGAGAGAGAGAGAGAGAGAGAGAGAAAGGGGAATGGCAAGATCAGGAATACGGAGTCAACAGCATGCCATATGAAGAATGGTTAAACAAACTTGAACTAATTACATGAGAAAATAATACGAAAGTCAATAACATATTTTATTTAAAAGACATGGTTATGTTTAGATTATTTGGGTCTATTTCCTCTGTATATCAAAGACTATTTATCTTTTAGTACTAAAGATAAATAGTACTAAAAGATAAATAGTCAATACAAGAAATATTTTTCTCACAAAGGATTTCACACCACCCCACCAAACAAATAAAATGCACTATTTCAGGGAAAATCTTTGTCCTTATTACCCTTTCTGTATTCAGCTGAAGGTTAAAGAAGTATCATATTACATGATATTTAAGAGCCCTCCGGTAATTGGGAACTGCTCATTTTATAAACATTTTTTTTTAAATGAAAATTGTTTGGTCTCCCGCCTTTTATACAAATCCAAACAGTTGAAGGTTGCCACACTTTTATAGCAGATCTGCCTTGTTTTCATGGACAGTTGTACTTTTTTGTTTGTTCAGCATTCAAAGAGACTTCCAATTTTTGAGATATTTACTCTCCTTACCTCTTGACAGGCTTGGCTGATCAGATGGTACTGCCTAGAATTTGCCTTTGGAATGGGGAAAACAAGGTCCATAAGCAGTTAAGAAATGATTCCTAACAGCAGTGCTGGCAGCATTGAGAATTTTATGATGCCAGTGAGCATCTAAAAGAAGTGTCCTATCTAAATTCCTTTGATCACTTATCATTTTATGATCTGGTTCCCCAGTCCTCCTATTACTTCTGAGCATGTCTCCCCAATATTCTAAGAAATAATTTTGCTGCAAAAGTTAACTAGAGATGATTTCTGTTGCTTGTAGGCTATAAGTTGATGCAGAAAAATTTTATGAGAGACTATTTTATAGAAGTCAATGCAAATGCATTAATTTACAAGAAATAAAACCGCAAGGGGTTGGTTTTGGTGACTTATGCTCACCCAGCACATTATATTACAAGAGAAGAATATATTGTAATCTACATTCTAGTCAGAAGATTTGGGGGACATAGAATCCATGAGAGAGTTTTATAACTCACCTAGTTACTACGGATCACAAGATCAAACAATGGGACCCTGATATTTATTCTCATTGGCAGGGCTCTTCTGCTATAGAGACAAAAGAAAAAATAAGAAGAGACTTGGAGTTTCTCTAAACCTCTCTAAGTATTTGTATGGGCACTATCAATTTTCTTCTCTGACTCCTAGTTTTCAATATTTCATTATGATGCATTCTGATTGGTACATTTTAATGGCCAAAGTTTTCCTTTGTTACTTCTCAAGTAATAACGAAGCATGTGACCAAGATTCCTTAATCACCCACTTAATTACTGATTTTCAAAAATTTACTTTTGAATACTATAATTTCTTTCTAAGTTTTGGGAATACCTTTGCTATTCATTAGGTACAGGCTATGGTTGATTATGTGCTTTTATAAAAACTTCAAAAAATACTCAATCTAAGGCAAACAAATACTCATCAAACTGTATTGAATGTTTAGAGAAAGGAATTTAAATGATGAGTGCTCTTTCACTGTAGTGATTTAATTCAACTGTTTTTGATGTGACTACTTTTCCAATTAGAATAATTGTTCTCTTTGACAAACACAATATTACTGTATTTCCACTGATTTCACCATGAATGAGGTTTCTAAAATTAATTATTCCTTATTGCACCATCCTTATCACCTAAGAAATTTAATGTAATGGTACAAATATTATGTGCATCAGTTATCAATTTATTCTAAAATCTGCATAAAAGGAAAATTATAGTATAGTGGAAAATACACACGTTTTAGAATAATATGTCCCAATGTTATTGAAGTATTTTGGCTTTCTAAATGTTTCACTACATAAAACAAACTTTGACTTATCATTCAAAAATGGAATCATAGGGCTACCATATAAAAACACTATAATAAATGCTAGGAATGCCAGAAGTTCTTGTCCTCAGATATCTAATTGTATTCTTAAGATAACTTGACATGTATTACAAAGATAAATAATGACACAGCACAATACAGAATACATAGTGCTGAATACTGCAGTCTATGAGCAAAACTGAATTCTGAAAAGAAAATCACTACTGATTCTGTTCCTTAGAGGAGGTGAGCATTAGCTGAAACTTAAAGGAACAAAGAGAGCCTTCACTCTATTTAGGGAGCATTGTGAGGAAGAGAGTGCTGCTCACTATAAGATAATATGTTTGTGTTTTTTAAAGCCATTCCATATGTGGGAATTTGTTATAGCAAAAATAGAAAATTAAGACAGATTTCAATACCTGAGAGTGAGACACTGTTGTAAGAAATATCTAAAAATATGTCAAAATGTCTTGGAATTGAGCAGAGTGAGGCTGATGAATTTTCAGGAGCATGTTTAAAAAAGCTTAGATTACCTTAAACATGCTGTTAGTAGAAGTATAGGTATTAGTGACTCTGCCAGGGAAGACTCAGAAGAAGTGAAAAGCATGGTAGAGAAAATATAGATTGTCTTAAAGAATGCCTAAATCATCACAGACTATTAGTAGAAATATGAACATAACAAGTTCTGTTGGTGAAGGTTCAAAAGGAAATATGTAACACATTACTGAACAATGGAGGAAAGGTTCTCCTTCTTGCATAGTGGCAGAAATCTTAGCAGAATTATCTTCCTGCAGTTATGTGGAAAGCAAAACTTATAAGTGATAAATAAATAAAACTTATAAGTAATATTTAGCTGAAAAGATTTTCAAGCAAAGGGATAAAGAAGTAGCCTGGTTTCTTTTGGCTGCTTATAATAAAATGCAAGCGGAAGGAGATAAATTGGGAGAAGAATAGCTAAACAAAAAGGAATCAAGAGGTGATGATTTGAAAAATCTTCAGCCTATCTAAATTGCAAAAAAAAAAAAATGCTTAAAATTAAGGGATTCATTGTCAGGAATATATGATTTAAAGAAAAAGCTGACAAACTTTTGCTAGTATTCCCAGAAGAATAAAAGGTCACAATACTCAGTCACACATAAGACTCTTTGAATAGACTGAGTGTGCCTCTCAGATCCCCTCAATCACACCAGAGAACATCTTGGAAGTGTGCCTCTCAGATCCCCTCAAGCACACCAGAGAACATCTTGGAAGTTTAAGAGTGCTGTTCCTCAATTATCTAAGGGAAGCCAAAAATAAAGAACTATCTAAGAAGTATCTGTGCAAGAGTCTCTTGTGTAATGGAATGAACCTCTATGACATACATAGTAGATCCACAAAGTTCATGTGAATTTTATACTACAAGAAACACTGCCAGTTTGGACTAAAAGGTATAAAGTATGAAATGAAAGAAGGCTATGGGAGCCTTAAAATTCTACTGGCAGGAAACAAGCTAGTAAAACTACTCAGCTGCAAACACCTGTCATATATCATGAAAAGGATGATTCAGAGTAGAAAGACATGAGCTTGAAAAGAGGGGCTGAAAAGCATAGAAAATTATTCACAGGCCTTGAAACATAATGGAGTTTCCTCAGCTGGATTTAGAAAGTGTTAGGACCATTATCTCCTTTTTTCCTTTAGTTTTCTCCTTTTTTCTTAACTGGAATGTCTATAAATGTTTTCCTATGCCCGTCCAACATTTTATTTCAGAAGCAGTTAATGTGTTTTTAATTTCACAGATCCACAAATAGAAAGGAATTGTGTGTGCCCAAGCATAGTTCATACTCAGAGACTTACACATACCTAAATTAGATCATTTAGATGATGATATTTGGGACTTTGAACTGATGAGATATGGGATTTGGATGAGATTTTAGACACTTGGTTGATACTTCATGAGTTAGACTTTGAGGAATTAGGGGTTCAGTGAATAAATTTTGCATGTGGACAGGTAAATTTTAGGGGAACAAAAGGCAACTGTACTGGATGGATCCACTTTGCCATGATGTCCATATCCTCATTCCCACAATTTATAAATAGATTATCTTACAAGACAAAAAGAATTTTACAGATGTATTTAAAGTTAAGAAACTTGAGATAGGGAAAATATTATCCAGATGGGCTCAATCTAACCATGTGAGTCTTCAAAAGCATAAACCTTTCTCAGTTTTCCTGTTATAGCACAACCAGAAAAATGGTAGAGTGAGGACTTGGTCCACCATTGATGGCTTTGAAGATGGAAGTAGGTGCCTAAGCCAAAGAGTACAGGTGGTTTCCAGAAACTGGAAAAGGCAAGAAAAGAGATTGCCCTCCTATAGCTTCCAAAAGAAATGCAGTGCTGCCAACACCCAGCAACCTGGTCAGATATTAGCCCCATGAGACCTGTGTCAGATTTCTTACCTATAGAACAATAAGAACGATGCAGATGTGTGCAGCCTTTCTCACATCCTGGTGCACTGCCTGGGTTGGAGAGATATTGCCGGAGCAGTGTGGCTGAGGAGTGGTCTTTGTGCTCTGGCCGGGTGTCAGGCCTGAGCCTCTGAGGTAGGAAAGCCGAGTCCAGGACACTGGACCACTGGAGACTTCCTGGCCCCAAGTAATATCAATTGGTGAGAGCTATCCCAGAGAACTCTGTCTTAACACTAAAGACCCAGCTCCACTCAGTGGCCAACAAGCTCCATGGCTGGTCACCCATGTCAAACAACTAGCAAGACAGGAACACAACCCCACTCATTAGCAGAGAGGCTGCCTAAAATCATACTAAGTTCACAGACACACCAAAACACACCACCAGATACAGGCCTGCCCACCAGAAAGAAAAGATCCAGTACCACCAAGCAGGACACAGGCACCAGTCCCGTCCACAGGAAGCCTACACAAGCAACAGAACCAACCTCACCAAATGGGAGCAGACATCTAAAACAATGGGAACTACAAACCTGCAGCCTGTGAAAAGGAGATCCCAAACACAGTAAGGCAAAAAAAAATGAGAAGACAGAAATATATGCAACAGATGAAGGAGCAAGGTAAAAATGCACCAGACCAAACAAATGAAGAGGAAATAGGCAGGCTACCTGAAAAAGAATTCAGAGTAATGACAGTAAAGATAATCCCAAATTTTGAAAATAGAAGGGAGAAAATATTAAAAAAAAATTAAGATGGACCTAGAAGAACTAAAGAGCAAACAAACAATGATGAACAACACAATAAATGAAATTTAAAATTCTCTAGAAGGAATCAATAGCTGAATAACTGAGGCAGAATAATGGATAACTGATCTGGAAGATAAAATAGTGGCAATAACTACCACAGAGCAGAATAAAGAAAAAAAGAATGAAAAGAATTGAGGACAGCCTCAGAGACCTATGAGACAACATTAAACACACCAACATTCAAATTATAGAGGTCGCAGAAGAAGAAAGAGAAATGGAAAGGATTAGAGAAAATATTTGAAGAGATTATAGTTGAAAACTTCCCTAATATGGGAAAGGAAATAGTCAATCAAGTCCAGAAAAGGCAGAGAATCCCATCCAAGAAAATCAAAGGAGAAACACACCAAGACACATATTAATCAAACTACGAAAAATTAAATACAAAGAAAAAATATTAAAAGCAACAAGGGAAAAACAACAAACAAAACACAAGGGAATCCCATAAGGTTAACAGCTGATCTTTCAGCAGAAACTCTCCAGATACAGGCCTGCCCACCAGAAAGAAAAGATCCAGTACCACCAAGCAGGACACAGGCACCAGTCCCGTCCACAGGAAGCCTACACAAGCAACAGAACCAACCTCACCAAATGGGAGCAGACATCTAAAACAATGGGAACTACAAACCTGCAGCCTGTGAAAAGGAGATCCCAAACACAGTAAGGCAAAAAAAAATGAGAAGACAGAAATATATGCAACAGATGAAGGAGCAAGGTAAAAATGCACCAGACCAAACAAATGAAGAGGAAATAGGCAGGCTACCTGAAAAAGAATTCAGAGTAATGACAGTAAAGATAATCCCAAATTTTGAAAATAGAAGGGAGAAAATATTAAAAAAAAATTAAGATGGACCTAGAAGAACTAAAGAGCAAACAAACAATGATGAACAACACAATAAATGAAATTTAAAATTCTCTAGAAGGAATCAATAGCTGAATAACTGAGGCAGAATAATGGATAACTGATCTGGAAGATAAAATAGTGGCAATAACTACCACAGAGCAGAATAAAGAAAAAAGAATGAAAAGAATTGAGGACAGCCTCAGAGACCTATGAGACAACATTAAACACACCAACATTCAAATTATAGAGGTCGCAGAAGAAGAAAGAGAAATGGAAAGGATTAGAGAAAATATTTGAAGAGATTATAGTTGAAAACTTCCCTAATATGGGAAAGGAAATAGTCAATCAAGTCCAGAAAAGGCAGAGAATCCCATCCAAGAAAATCAAAGGAGAAACACACCAAGACACATATTAATCAAACTACGAAAAATTAAATACAAAGAAAAAATATTAAGAGCAACAAGGGAAAAACAACAAACAAAACACAAGGGAATCGCATAAGGTTAACAGCTGATCTTTCAGCAGAAACTCTGCAAGCCAGAAAGGAGTGGCAGGACATGTTTAAAGTGATGAAAGGGAAAAACCTACAACCAAGATTACTCTACCATCAAGGATCTCATTCAGATTCGAAGGACAAGTTAAAATCTTTACAGACAAGCAAAAGCTAAGAGAATTCAGCACCACCAAACCAGCTTTACAACAATTGCTAAAGGAATTTCTCTAGACAGGAAACACAAGAGAAGGAAAAGACCTACAAAAACAAACACAAAACAATTAAGAAAATGGTAATAGAAA
>NC_041214.2:145095422-145101190 GCF_002837175.3 Physeter macrocephalus
CTTCAGACCTAGGGACACATACAGACTGAAAGTGAGGGAATGGAAAAAGATATTCCATGCAAATGGAACTCAAAAGAAAGCTGGAGTGGCAATTCTTGTGTCAGACAAAATAAACTTTAAAATAAAGACTATTACAAGACACAAAGATGGACACTACATAATGATCAAGGGATCAATCCAAGAAGAAGATATAACCATTGTAAATATTTATGCACCCAACATAGGAGCACCTCAATACTTAAGGCAAAGGCTAACAACCATAAAACGGGAAATTGACAGTAACACAATCATAGTATGGGATTTTAACACCCTACTTTCACCAATGGACAATTCATTCAAAAATAAAATGCAAGGATACACAAGCTTTAAATGATACATTAAACAAGATGGACTTAATTGATATTTATAGGATCTTCCATCCAAAAACAACAAAATACACATTCTTCTCAAGTGCTCATGGAACATTGTCCAGGAGAGATCATATCTTGGACCACAAATAAAGCCTTGGTAAATTTAAGAAAATTGAAATCGAACCAAGTATCTTTTCCGAACACAACGCTATGAGACTAGATATCAATTACAGGAAAAAAACTGTAAAAAATATAAAAATATAGAGGCTAAACAATATGCTACTAAACAACCAAGAGATCACTGAAGAAATCAAAGAGGAGATCAAAAATACCTAGAGACAAATGACAATGAACACACAATGACGTGAAACCTATGGGATGTAGCAAAAGCAATTCTAAGAGGGAAGTTTATAACAATACAATACTACCTCAAGAAACAAGAAAAATCTCAAATAAGCACCCTAACCTTAAAACTAAAGCAATTAGAGAAAGAAGAACAAAAACCCCAAAGTTAGCAGAAGGAAAGAAATCATAAAGTTCAGATTAGGTAAAAACGAAAAAGAAATTAAGGAAACAATAGCAAAGATCAATAAAACTAAAAGCTGGTTCACTGAGAAGATAAACAAAATTGATAAACCATTAACCAGACTCATGAAAAAAAAAAGGGAGAAGATTCAAACCAACAGAAATCAAAATGAAAAGGAGAAGTAACAACTGACACTGCAGAAATACAAAAGATCATGAGAGATTACTATAAGAAACTATATGCCAGTAAAATGGACCACCTGGAAAAAATGCACAAATTCTTAGAAAAGCACAACCTTCCAAGGCTGAATCAGGAAGAAACAGAAAATATGAAGAGACAAATCACAAGCACTGAAATTGAGACAGATTAAGAATCTTCCAACAAACAAAAGCCCAGGACCACAAGCCTTCAGAGAAGAATTCTATCAAACATTTAAAGAAGAGGTAACACTCTCCTTCTCAAACTCTTCAAAAATACAGCAGAGGGAGGAACACTCCTCAACTCATTCTACAAGGCCATCACCACCCTGAACAACAAAAACAGCCAAAGATGTCACAAAGCAAGAAAACTAAAGGCTAATATCACTGAAGAACATAGATTCAAAAATCTTCAACAGAATACTAGCAAACAATCTAACAGAACATTAAAAAGATCATACACCATGATCAATTGGGGTTTATCCCAGGAATGCAAGGATTCTTCAGTATATGCAAATCAATCAATGTGATACACCATATTAACAAATTGAAGGGAAAAAGCCATATGATAATTTCAATAGTTGAAGAAGAAGCTTTTCACAAATTTCAAAACCTATTTATGATAAACACTCTCAGGAAAGTGGGCATAGAGAGAAACTACCTCAAGAAAATAAAGGCCATATATGACAAACTCACAGCCAACATCATTCTTAATGCTGAAAACTTGAAACCTTTTCTACTAAGCTAAGAACAAGACAAGGTTGCCCACTCTCACCACTATTATTCAACATAGTTTTGGAAGTTTTAGCTACAGCAATCAGAGAAGAAAAAGAAGTAAAAGGAATCCAAATTAGAAAAGAAGAATTAAATCTGTCACTGTTTGCAGATGACATGATATTATATATAGAGAATCCTAAAGTTGCTACCAGAAAACTACTAGAGCTAATAATGAATTTGGTAATGTTGCAGGATACAAAATTAATGCACAGAAATCTCTTGCATCCCTATACACTAACGATGAGAAACCTGAAAGAGAAATGAAGGAAACACTCTCATTTACCACTGCAACAAAAAGAAAAAATTATCTAGGAATAAACCTATGTAAGGAGACAAAAGACCTGTATGCAGAAAACTTTAAGAGACTGATGAAAGAAATTAAAGATGATACAGACAGATGGAGAGATGTACTATGTTCTTGGATTGGAAGAACTAACATTGTGTAAATGACTGTACTACCCAAAGCCATCTACAGAATCAATGCAGTCCCTATCAAACTACCAATGGCATTTTTCACAGAAGTAGAATGAAAAATTTCACAATTTGTATGGAAACACAAACCACCCCGAATAGACAAAGCATTCTTGAGAAAGAAAAATGGAGATGGAGGAATCAGGATCTCTGACTTCACACTATACTACAAAGCTACAGTAATCATAACACTACGGTACTGGCACAAAAACAGAAATATAGATCAATGGAACAGGATAGAAAGCTCAGGAATAAACCCACACACATATGGTCACCTTACCTTTGATAAAGGAGACAAGGATATATGATGGAAAATAGACAGCCTCCTCAGTAAGTGGTGCTGGGAAAACTGGACAGCTACATGCAAAAGAATGAAATTAGAACACTTCTTAATACCGTACCAAAAAATAAACTCAGAATGAATTAGAGACCTAAATGCAAGACCAGACACCATAAAACTCTTAGAGAAAAACAAGGCAGAACACTCTATGACATAAATCACAGCAAGATCCTTTTTGACCCACCTCCTAGAGAAATGGAAATAAAAACAAAAATAAACAAATAGGACGTAAGAAACTTAAAAGCTTTTGCACAGCAAAGGAAACCTTAAACAAGATGAAAAGACAGCCCTCAGAATGGGAGAAAATATTTGCAGATGAAGCAACTGACAGAGGATTAATCTCCAAAACATACAAGCAGCTCATGCAGCTCAATATCAAAAGTCAAACAACCCAATCCAAAAATGAGTGGAAGGCCTAAATAGACATTTCTCCAAAATATTATACAGATTGCCAACAAACACATGGGAGGATGCTCAACATCACTAATCATTAGAGAAATGCAAATCAAAACTACAGTGAGCTATAACCTCACACCAGGAAGAATGGCCATCATGAAAATATCTACAAACAATAAATGCTGGAGATGGTGTGGAGAAAAGCGAACCCTCTTGCACTTATGTTGGGAATGTAAATTGCTACGGCCACTATGGAAAACAGTATGGAGGTTCCTTAAAAAACTAAAAATAGAGCTACCATATGACCCAGCAATCCCACTCCTGGGCATATATCCTGAAAAAAACCATAATTCAACAAGAGACATGTACCACAATGTTCATTGCAGCACTATTTACAATAATCAGGACATGGAAGCAACCTAAGTGTCCATCCACAGATGAATGGAGGAACAAGATATGCCACATATATACAATGGAATATTACTCAGCCAGAGAAAGAAACGAGATTGAGTTATTTGTAGTGAGGTGGATGGGCCTAGAATCTGTCATACAGAGTGAAGTAAGTCAGAAAGAGTAAAACAAATACTGTATGCTAACACATATATATGGAATCTACAAAAAAGTGCTTCTGATGAACCTAGGGACAGGTCATGTATAAAGACACAGACATAGAGAATCCACTTGAGTACACGGGGAGAGGGAAGGGTAAGCTTGGACAAAGTGAGAGAGTAGCACTGACATATATACACTACCAAATGTAAAATAGATAGCTAGTGAGAAGCAGCCACATATCATAGGGAGATCAGCTCAGTGTTTTGTGACCACCTAGAGTGGTAGGGTAGGTAGGATGGGAGGGAGGCACAAGAGGGAGGGGATAAGGGGCTATATGTTTACATACAGCTGATTCACTTTGTTGTACAACAGAAAGTAACTCATCATTGTAAAGCAATTATATGCCATCAAGGATGTTAAAAAGAAACAAAAACAAACAGAAAATCAAACAAGAACCATGCAAAACAAGGGCTGCTTATCTCTAAAACAATAGCTATATGTATACATGTTCTGCGTTACAAGGTAAAGGGCAATTCTCAGTTTTAAAAGTTTGAAAAGCCCAAGTAAAGATGGCATTTGATTAAGTTTATTGTCTAGCCTACATTTCCAGTTACATATCACAAGTGCACCTTATATTCTAGTCAATTAAAGTAAATGCACTCTCCTGAACACAGCTTTGGTTCCATAACATTATTCTTATTGTTCTTTCCACATGGACCCACTGCCCTTATTTATCTAGTGAAACCCTACACTTCCTTGAACATGTCATTCAAGAGTCAGTTCCTGGGTAGAGAGAAGATGGCGGAAGAGTAAGACGCGGAGATCACCTTCCTCCCCACAGATACAACAGAAATACATCTACACGTGGAACTGCTCCCATAGAACACCCACTGAACACTGGCAGAAGACCTCAGACCTTCCAAAATGCATGAAACTCCCCACGTACCTGGGTAGGGCAAAAGAAAAAAGAATAAACAGAGACAAAAGAATAGGGACGGGACCTGCACCAGTGGGAGGGAGCTGTGAAGGAGGAAAGGTTCCCACACACCAGAAGCCCCTTCACAGGGGGAGACTGCAGTTGGTGGAGGGGGGAAGCTTCAGAGCCACGGAAGAGAGTGCAGCCACAGGGGGGCGGAGGGCAGAGCGGAGAGAATCCCACACAGAGGATCGGTGCCGACTGGCACTCACCAGCCCGAGAGGTTTGTCTGCTCACCCGTAGGGAAGGGCGGGGGCTGGGAGCTGAGGCTTGGGCTTCGGTCAGAAGCCAGGAGAGGACTGGGGTTGGCTGCATGAACACAGCCTGAAGGGGTTAGTGCACCACGGCTAGCCGGGAGGGAGTCTGGGCGAAGTTTGGAGCTGCCGAAGAGGCGAGAGACCTTTTCTTCCCCTTTGCTTCCTGGTGCAAGAGGAGAGGGGTTTAAGCGCACCACGTAAAGGAGCTCCAGAAACAGGCGCGAGCTGCGGCTATCAGTGTGGACACCAGAGACGGGCATGAGATGCTAGGGCTGCTGCTGCCACCACCAAGAAGTCTGTGTGCAAGCAGAGGTCACTTTCCACACCTCCCCTCTCAGGAGCCTGTGCAGCCCGACACTGCCAGGGTCCTGTTATCCAGGGACAACTTCCCTGGGAGAATGCACGGTGTGCCTCAGGCTGGTGCAACATCATGCTGGACTCTGCTGCCGCAGGCTCGCCCCGCATGCATACCCCTCCCTCCCCCTGGCCTGAGCCAGAGGTCCCAAATTAGCTGCTCTTTAACCCTGTCCTCTCTGAGCGAAGAGCAAATGCCCTCGGGCGACCTACGTGCAGAGGCGGGGCCAAGTCCAAACCTGAAATCCAGGAGCTGTGCGAACAAAGAGAAGAGGGGGAGGTCTCTCCCAGCAGCCTCAGAAGCAGCGGATTAAATCTCCACAATCAACTCTAAGTGGCCTACAACTGTGGAATACATGAATAGACAGTGAATCATCCCAAGTTGAGGAGGTAAACTTTGGGAGCAAGATATATTATTATTTTCCCCTTTTTCTCTTTTTGTGAGTGTGTATGTGTGTGCTGCTGTGTGAGATTTTGTCTGTATAGCTTTGCTTTCACCATTTGTCCTAGGGTTCTAACCGTCCCTTTTTTTTTTTTTTTTACTTTTTAAAATTTTTCTTCTTAATAATTAT
>NC_041214.2:145101951-145105153 GCF_002837175.3 Physeter macrocephalus
CTTCCTTTCTTTCTTTTTTTCTCCCTTTTATTCTGAGCCGTGTGGATGAAAGGCTCTTGGTGCTCCAGCCGGGTGTCAGGGCTGTGCCTCTGAGGTGGGAGAGCCGAGTTCAGGACATTGGTCCACCAGAGACCTCCCAGCTCCATGTAACATCAAATGATGAAAATCTCCCAGAGATCTCCGTCTCAACGCCAAGACCCAGCTCCACTCAACGACCAGCAAGATACACTACTGGACACTCTAGGCCAAACAATTAGCAGGACAGGAATACAACCCCATCCATTAGCAGAGGCTTCCTGAAATCATAATAAGGTAAGAGACACCCCAAAACACACCACCAGACACGGACATGCCCACCAGGAAGACAAGATCCAGCCTCATCCACCAGAACATAGGCAGTACTCCCCTCCTCCAGGAAGCCTACACAACCCACTGAACCAACATTAGCCACTGCGGACAGACACCAAAAACAGTGGGAACTACGAAACTGCACCTGTGAAAACGAGACCCCAAACACAATAAGTTAAGCAAAATGAGAAGACAGAGAAACACACAGCAGATGAAGGAGAAAGGTAAAAACCCACCAGACCTAACAAATGAAGAGGAAATAGGCAGTCTACCTGAAAAAGAATTCAGAATAATGATACTAAAGATGATCCAAAATCTTGGAAATAGAATAGACTAAATGCAAAAAACACAACGAGGACCTAGAAGAAATAAAGAGGAAGCAAGCAATGATGAGAAACAAAATAAATGAAATTAAAAATACTCTAGATGGGATCAATAGAAGAATATGAAGGAGAAAAAACTACAACCAAGATTACTCTACCCAGCAAGGATTTCATTCAGATTTGATGGAGAAATTGAAAACTTTACAGACAAGAAAAGCTGAGAGAATTCAGCACCATGAAACCAGCTTTACAACAAATGCTAAAGGAATTTCTCTAGGCAAGAAACACAAGAGAAGGAAAAGACCTACAAGAACAAACTCGAAACAATTAAGTAAAGGGTAATAGGAACATACATATCAATAATTACCTTAAATGTAAATAGATTAAATGCTCCCACCAAAAGACACAGACTGGGTGAATGGATACAAAAACAAGACCCATATATATGCTGTCTACAAAGAAAGAGGAGAGGGGGAGGTCTCTCCCAGCAGCCTCAGAAGCAGCGGATTAAATCTCCACAATCAACTCTAAGTGGCCTACAACTGTGGAATACATGAATAGACAGTGAATCATCCCAAGTTGAGGAGGTAAACTTTGGGAGCAAGATATATTATTATTTTCCCCTTTTTCTCTTTTTGTGAGTGTGTATGTGTGTGCTGCTGTGTGAGATTTTGTCTGTATAGCTTTGCTTTCACCATTTGTCCTAGGGTTCTGACCGACCTTTTTATTTTTTTGTTTTAATAAAATTTTTCTTCTTATTATTTATTTTAATAACTTTATTTTATCCTCCTTTATTTTACCTTTTTCTTTCTTCCTTTTTTCTTCCTTCCTTTCTTCCTTCCTTTCTTCCTCCCTTCCTTCCTTCATTTCCTTTCTATTTTTTCTCCATTTTATTCTGAGCCGTGTGGATTAAACGCTCTTGGTGCTCCAGCCAGGCGTCAGGGCTGTGTCTCTGAGGTAGGAGAACCAACTTCAGGACACTGGTCCACAAGAGACCTCCCAGCTCCACGTAATATCGAACGGCAAAAATCTCCCAGAGATCTCCATCTCAACACCAAGACCCAGCTTCACTCAACGAGCAGCAAGCTATAGTGCTGGAACCCTATGCCCAACAACTAGCAAGACAGGACTACAGACCCATCAATTAGCAGAGAGGCTTCCTAAAATCATAATAAGGCTACAGACACCCCGAAACACACCACCAGACGTGGACCTGCCCACCAGAAAGACAAGATCCAGCCTCATCCACCAGAACACAGGCACTAGTCCCCTCCACAAGGAAGCCTACACAACCCACTGAACCAACTTTAGCTACTGGGAACAGACACCAAAAACAACAGGAACTACGAACTGCAGCCTGTGAAAAGGAGATCCCAAACACAGTAAGATAAGCAAAATGAGAAGACAGAAAAGCACACAGCAGATGAAGGAGCAAGATGAAAACCCACCAGATCTAACGAATGAAGAGGAAATAGGCAGTCTACCTGAAAAAGAATTCAGAATAATGATAGTAAAGATGATCCAAAATCTTGGAAATAGAATAGACAAAATGATAAATAAAATTGATAAACCATTAGCCAGACTCATCAAGAATAAAAGGGAGAAGACTCAAATCAATAGAATTAGAAATGAAAAAGGAGATGTAACAACTGACACTGCAGAAATACAAAAGATTATTAGAGATTACTACAAGCAACTGTATGCCAATAAAATGGACAACCTGGAAGAAATGGACAAATTCTTAGAAATGCACAAGCTGCCGAGACTGAACCAGGAAGAAATAGAAAATATGAACAGACCAATCACAAGCACTGAAATTGAAACTGTGATTAAAAATCTTCCAACAAACAAAAGCCCCAGACCAGATGGCTTCACAGGCGAATTCTATCAAACATTTAGAGAAGAGCTAACACCTATCCTTCTCAAACTCTTCCAAAAGATAGCAGAGGGAGGACCACTCCCAAACTCATTCTATGAGGCCACCATAACCCTGATAACAAAACCAGACAGAGACGTTACAAAGAAAGAAAACTACAGGCAAATATCACTGATGAACGTAGATGCAAAAATCCTCAACAAAATAGTAGCAAACAGAATCCAACAGCACATTAAAAGGATCATACACAATGATCAAGTGGAGTTTATTCCAGGAATGCAAGGATTCTTCAATATATGCAAATCAATCAACATGATACACCATATCAACAAACTGAAGACGAAAACCATATGATCATCTCAATAGATGCAGAGAAAGCTTTTGACAAAATTCAATATCCATTTATGATAAAAACCCTGCAGAAAGTAGGCATAGAGGGAATTTTCCTCAACATAATAAAGGCCATATATGACAAACCCAAAGCCAGCATCCTTCTCAATGGTGAAAAACTGAAAGCATTTCCACTAACATCAGGAACAAGACAAGGTTGCCCACTCTCACCACTCTTATTCAACATAGTTTTGGAAGTTCTAGCCACAGCAATCAGAGAAAAAAAAAGAAATAAAAGGAATCCAAATAGGAAAAGAAGAAGTAA
>NC_041214.2:145106005-145124574 GCF_002837175.3 Physeter macrocephalus
GCAGAAGACCTAAATAGACATTTCTCCAAAGAAGATATACAGATTGCCAACAAACACATGAAAGAATGCTCTACATCATTAATCATTAGAGAAACGCAAATCAAAACTACAATGAGATATCATCTCACACCGGTCAGAATGGCCATCATCAAAAATCTAGAAACAATAAATCCTGGAGAGGGTGTGGAGAAAAGCAAGCACTCTTGCACTGCTGGTGGGAATGTAAATTGATGCAGCCACTATGGAGAACAGTATGGAGGTTCCTTAAAAAATTACAAATAGAACTACCATGCATCCCAGCAATCCCCCTAGTGAGCATATACCCTGAGAAAACCATAATTCAAAAAGAGTCACGTATCAAAATGTTCATTGCAGCTCTATTTACAATAGCCAGTACATGGAAGCAACCTAAGTGTCCATTAACAAATGAATGAATAAAGAATCTGTGGCACATATATATAATGGAATATTACTCAGCCATAAAAAGAAAGGAAACTGAGTTATTTGTCATGAGGTGGATGGACCTGGATTCTGTCATACAGAGTGAAGTAAGTCAGAAGGAGAAAAACAAATACCCAATGCTCACACATATATATGGAATCCAAGAAAAAAAAATGTCATGAAGAGACTTGGGATAGGATGGGAATAAAACACAGACCTACTAGAACATGGACTTGAGGATATGGGGAGGGGGAAGGGTAAGCTGTGCCGAAGTGAAATAGTGGCATGGACATATATACACTGCCTAACGTAGGGTGGTTAGCTAGTGGGAAGCAGCCGCATGGCACAGGGAGATCAGCTAGGTGGTTTGTGACCACCTAGAGGGGTGGAATAGGGAGGGTGGGAGGGAAGGAGATGCATGGGAGGGAGGGAGATATAGGAACATATGTATATGTATAACTGATTCATTTTGTTGTAAAGCAGAAACTAACACACCATTGTAAAGCAATTATACTCCAATAAAGATGTTTAAAAAAAAAAAGTCAGTTCCCATGGAAAGATTTCCTGATGCCCTTCTTCCCATCCTTGTCATTTATGTAAAAATCTAGCAGTCTTTCTCTCTCCATGCATCTTCTGTTGTCTGAATGTTTGTGTTCCCTCAAAATTCACATGCTGGTATCCTAATGCCCACAGTTATGGTGTTAGCAGGTGAGACTTTTGGGAGCTGATTAGTTCATGAGGGTGGAGCCCTCATAAATGGGATTAATGCTCATATAACAGGGTTCCACCAGAGTTCGCTAACCCTCATCTGACCATGTTGGCACCCTGTTTCCAGATTTCCAGCCTCCAGAACTAAATTTTGCTTGTTTGTAAACTACCCAGTCTGTGATATTTTGTTATAGCAGCCTCAACAGACTCAGACAGAATCCATCTTTTTTTTTTTTATTAGTAGAAACTGCTATGAGATAGATCTTGAGCTCCTACCAAGAAGCCCTATTGAAACTCCAGTAATGAATTGAAACAAATACTTAAGCAAATATTAATCATTGGCAGATAGTCATGGAAAACTCATGCTAGTCTGTCTATGTATATTTATATATATATTTTTAAAGAGAGCAAAAAGTGTGAACAAAGAAGCGCCAGTGTGTGTGTATGTGCATATGTGCAAGGTGTTCACACACAAGTGTTTTTTACAGAAAAATCACAAGGTTATGAAAAATATTTTGACATGATTATGAAACTGGATTAAGAAAAATAAACTAAAGAGAGAATTTATCTTTGGATGAAAGAAACATAAACAGGATTCTCCAGGGATAGGTGCTATGGCCAATTTTGTTCCCCATCTTAATTAAATGTACCTTGGTGTCATTCAGAGACAAAACACTTGGTTATACAAGCCATTAATTTGAACCAATATGGCGATTTATCACGAAATCTTCATAAGGGTTGAGCTGCAAACAGCAACTCATACAAATAATTAATCATTGCTTGAGCTAAAACCAGAGGAGTAAGATATTTAGAGAATCTGTTATTAAAAACATGTCTATACATAGAAATGGATTTTTAACAATTTAATCATACTAATTTTCTACTTTTTAAGCTTAGGCAGTGAATTATAGTGGTTGGTATGGACTCAGCTATCTAATATATGCTATATTTTAATCATTCGTCTTTATTCATCAATTACAGTACTTGTGTTTCAAAGATATTGCTTAAGTTTGAAAAAGTGATATCACATTTTTTAGTTTTGATTACCTCCATCTTTACTAGCACAGAAATCAAATTAATTTCTATTCTTTGGAAATTCTTATCAGTTTTGGGTTTCTTTCTCACTTTTAGAAGAATGAGAGATTGACAAAATCTCATTTATGTTAAATGGGAGGAAAATTACTTGCCTGAAAATTCCAGCTATCAAATAGTTTTATTATTAGGGGGAAAGAAGATGATTTTTGTTCTAGTCATTTCTTCCTATAATAAATACAAAATTAATGTTTTAAGTCATTTTATACCTTGAATATTATATTTGTCAGGATATGTCTGCATGTTGTAATTCTCACTGTGAGGTACATTTTGCATAGACATTTCCTAATATTGTGTTCTGCAAGAGTTTCCCCCAAAATTAGTAGTTTAGGGGAAAATATTTTAAAATAAATATTTATTCTTTTATACAAGTTCATATTATTAAGCAGCTGGGACCCTTCTATTTGTATAAAAACAATGTGTTTAATATGATTATATATTTAGTACTATAAGCTCAGTGAATATTATATAGTAATATAATGAGTTGTTATTTATATTCCATGCTTTAGAAAGCATTAAAACATTTCTTTAAAATAATTTGTGTTAGTTTTTTCTTCAAACTTTCTAAAATTTCTTTAAGTTTGTGAGGATATATAGATGTTTTATAATTTTTCCAGAAACAGTTTCATAGGTTGTGAATACTAAATGGTAAATCCAAAGATCAAGGACATATACATGAAACATATCAAATCATTGGTCAATAATCTATGTTGATACTTCTATGATAAACTGACAATGTCATTGATACTCAGATCAAAGCCATATACTTAATCCGTAATTAATATGAATAGAACAATAGCAAAACTATATTTTATGATATACTGTATATATTTCTTCCAAATTCAAGTTCTTTCAACATACAGTGGAGTTAATTGAGAGTGTTAGTTCCTCTTTTCTACATTTTATTCATTTCCCATTCTTTCATATCTGTGAGTGGTGTAAGACTTTGTGGTTGTGATTGAATATCAAAGCATTATTTACCGAGTGACAGAGTAAATAGAAGTCTATGCAAGCACTTCTAGTGAGTTTTCCCATTATTAGATGATCTTTCTTTTAGGATGATTTTTCCTTTTTTCTATTATTACAAAAGAAAAAGAAAATGAATATTTAGGAAACAATTATGAAACACGTATCTTTCTGACATTGTATATAATTCCTTCCATCACAATGTAAACAGTTATTATAATTCCCATCTTACAGAGGGGAAATATTGCCTATAAACCATTAGCTGTATTCCAAAATGAGACGTCCAGGAAAACAATATGGCTGGAATTTGGTACTCAGATCTTTGAGAATTCTAGGTTCCTATGTTTTTAATGCCTTTTAATGCCTTTAGTGGTTTAATAAAATATTTAAGGGACAGACTTAATGTCATATCTTTAATTCTGTCCTCGCCAAAGAGATGGGCTATGCCTCTTTTATATTTCATACAATGTAATATGCTTCCCGATCAAAATGATAAAACTAATTCCAGAAAATGAAAGTCTAGATCAATTTAAACTGCTAAATCATAGCATCAGACATTTAGAGGCTACCAATAACTAACTCCAAATAAGATGATAATGCTAATTGTGAGGCAAAAACTCTGTAGACATAATGTAGCCTTAAACTATGAAGTTAAATGAAGGAGGATAATAGAATCTTGGCATAGAAAGATAATTTTAGAGCATTCATTCCAATTTGTGTTAGTCCATTGGTAGAAAGTGATAGCCTGCACATTTGGTTTTCAAATCTCTGGCATGGCTCTTTTCCAGGGACAGTTTTGTGTGAGGAGGGATGATGTGAACATCTGAAAGTAAGGTGGCCATCACCGGATGCTGTGGGGACATATCTTTTGGCACCAAATAATTTATACCAGCTCCAGAAGGAACTTTGTTCTGAACAGTATTATTCGGAAAGACAGTTTACAACAACAACAACAAATCTGTGAACATACAACTACTAAATTTTAAAAAATCACTTCATATTATATTTAATTATATTATATATTTATCCTAAAGTGGTTAAGTTTTAAGCCAACCCATATTGTTAGAATTTCTTACTCAAAAAAATAAAAAGTAAAAAAACAAAACAAATAAACAAGTGAACAAAAAAGATGTGTTAGTTAACTAGATAGTGGGAATTCTTTATACAAATATGTGTATATTTGATATATATTTGATTATATATATATCTATCAAATCACCACAATGTACAACAGTATCCTACAGTTTTGTCAATTATACCTCAATGGAGCTAAAAAAAAATCCAACAGAATCTCAGAATAAATGGTAATTTATTTGAATGGAAAATAGATTCTAAACACTGTGTGTGTATGTGTGTGCATGTCTATGTGTGTGTGTGTGTTTCTCAGTCATCTCTTAATGGCCTTTTGTCTTTTTCTTTTAGGGAAAATAAAGATAAGGATGCTGTTTTGTTTTACTTGATGAATAATTGTCATTTATTCCATTAATTCTATTAAGGGTAAAGTAAAAGTCAATGTGTTATGATTGATAAAGAAGTTCTGGACTTTACTGTTAAGGAGGTAGCAAGAAAGAAGACCACATACCAACCTGACTAATATACGTAGTGAGATTTCTGTGAAAAAAATCTCTTTGATTGTATTGAAGTAATTATACTTTTCAACTGAGACATTGATGTCTCTCTAAGTTAAAAACTCTTGAATAAATGTTTAGATGGATACAGGAAAGAAATACATATTGCTGTTCTATTTATAAGTTATTGTTTTGATTAGAATGGATGCTATAAGATCATTTTATCATATAAATAATTACAATGAACCATTACTTTTAGATATATTTCTTCTTCTAAAAGACTGAAAGAGAGCATTTAAGGTCAACTGAAACAAATTTATCAGGAGACACATGCACAGAACATCATCAAGTAGTAGGATTTCTTATGAGTGAAAACAATCTAGATATACAAAAATATAAGGAGTTTAGATATATGTATTTTATAAGTTCAAATATAAGGGAAATCTAAGTTTGTCTACATATTCGAGGAGAGAAAGAGAAAGAAGGAGGATGATCACACCTTCCTTAATTGCTTTCATTTGCATATTTGCCATGTAGTAAATGTGTGTATGTGTGTCTAGTGGAATATGGTAGTTAAAATTTGTCTTCTCAAAAACAATGCTGCCCATACGTTGATCTTAGACTTGCAGACTTCAGAAAATAAACATCTGTTATTTAAGCCACTCAAAAAAAATTTTGTCTTCTCAGGGTTAATTCTGATGCCCTCTCCATTTTTAAAGGGACAGTGTGTTATGGGTTGAATTGTGTCCCCCTAAAAATAAAATATGTTGTAGTCCTAACCCCTGGTACCTCAGAATGTGAACTTATTTGAAGTTAGGATCTTTACATAGATAATCAAGTTAAAATAAGTTTATTAGGGTGAGCCCTAATCCAATATGACTGGTGTCCTTATGAAAAGGGAAAAGTTGAACACAGAGACAGACACACATAGAAGACAGACAATGGGAAGAGACACAGGGAGGAAGTGACCATCCTATAAGCATGGAATGAAGCCTGGAACAGATATTTCCATCAGAGCCCTCAGAAGGTATCAATTCTGCTGACATCTTGATTTCAGACTTCTGGCTGCTGAAACGGTGAAATGATAAACTTTGGCTGTTTAAGCCACCCTGCTGGTGGTACTCTGTTATGGCAGCCCTAGCAACTCATGCATACTACCTCCACTTTCCTTAGCAAACCCCTCCCCTACTCTACACTATTGGAATATCTCCAGCCCATGTAAGGTTTTGGTGTTGCAGAGAGGATGTCCATATGGAGAAGATAAGGAGACCAAATTACAAGGAAATGTAGAGACAAGAAAGGCTGATCAATAGTCAGGGAGAGCAGAAGGGTCCCAATTATAGCAATTGAGCTGCTGCTTCTAACCAGGTGTGAAGAGCTACACCTTGACTGCTCAAAAATAAACTATTTTTGTTCCTCTCAAGTGAGCTAGTTTGAGCTGGGATTCTAGTCCTCTAAAGAAAAAGGAGCTGATAATTTTAACATCATATGTGTTTGACTAAGAGTCTTCTATTTCCTTGTTTTTAGGAATGCATGCACTTATGTGTACACATATAGGTATACACACAGCAATGCTGTTTTAGGAAGAGAAACTCGGTTTTTCTCGTTTCTATCTATATACCTAGTCATCATGGTTACATTTCAGAAGATATTATCAGAGTTGAATGTTGGATTTTTTTCATCCACTCTTTTTACCTCCTTATCCATGCAAGATAAACTTACCTTAAAGCTAACTAATACTATAGTTATATTTGCTGCACTGCTGCATTTCTCAGTAAGACAGATGCTGATTATGTGAGGTGATGTTACTTGCCAAGGTGTGTGCCCTAGAGGCACTTGAGACCAGTATGTAAAGTTGAATTGGGGAGGAGGGGCTTGTGCTCAGCCATATCTACACTAATGTGATTGATCCAAGGCTTAGTTCAAATACTGACCAGACCAGGGCTGCAGGATATTTGGCCACCAAAATTATATATACATATATATGTGGCATGTATTATGATCCTGAAATACTTTATTGAAATACCAAGAGGCAATATCACATTCCAAAGGACTTCTTAGACATGCAGAATTTACAAAGCTGGTGGCCAAAACCTGATGATAATTTTCCCCCTACTTTTATTTGAGAGAATTAGATTTTGAGAGAAGTTTTCTCTGAAAAGTTCTGCCCAATGCAGAAAGAGGAACTGCATGGCCATTTTTTTTGCCCCAAGACCACTGAAACCTCAAAGATATATTTTTTAATATGACTACTTTGGAGAGAAAAGGGAAGGAGTGGGTGTACCCTCCCGTATCTTGAACTTAAAAGCTGTATCTCAATAGAACAACTCAGGGAACTTGAGAAGTGTTTCTTTATAATTGGTGGACAGTATCAACTGAGGTTAGCCTCCACCTAAAAAAATCTAAAGGGTGAGAGACAGGCAGGACAGCTGTTGATGGATGGACCAAAGGAGTAGTGGCTGATTAGGGAAGTCCACTCCCAGTTTATCAATACTGAAGGAGTGTGTGTTTGTGTGTGTATGTGTGTGCGTGTTTGTGTTTGTGAGTGTGTGCTCATTCAAGAGAGCTGCCTGAAGGGGCAAACAGGCTTGAGTAAAGACAAACCAGAAATGCTGCCAGATGCTTAGAGACTGAGAAAAAAGCAAATGAGGAGCCAGAGAAGGAATCATCTCTCACTTGGAGGGTGAGGAGTGGAAGACAAGAAAGGGTCCACAGGAGAAAAGGGGTCAGCTTCCAACTATTTTCAGGCCCAAAGGAGTATGACATTGGCCCCTCCTCTTGCTCCCTGTATACAGACCTTTATGGGGACAGACACCTCTGATGTCAAGAATGGAGAAAACCAGTAGAATTATAAGGTAAGGAAAGAAAACAAATCAGCCACTTGGTTTCTGACCCTGACTGCTGGCTTCCTTGTCTGTAGCCGAGCTGAATAAGGAGGGTGGGATAAGCCCTATCCTTATACCGGTTCCATCTTTACTATTCCAATGGGATGGGGAATTTTAATAAACAATCAAAGAACTTTTTTATTACTTGAGTTATATCACAAAAGAAGCATACATAACAGGAAAAAAAACTGCATAAATAAAAAGGGACTGTGAGAGACAAAAAAGAAAAAGAATTAAACTTAATTTTTCCATCTATAAGGGGAATTGTCTCTATCAAAAATAATAGACTGCAACTTCATATGTAGGTTTTATCCAAAAATCAGCAAGAAGAGAGATGGCTAATAGACTTCTGTTGAATGATTGTGAGTTCTCAATTAAATGGTGTTATTTCAATTCTAAGCTTGACAAAATAATTTATGTATACATTTTGAAAATATTTTTTTATTCCTCATTTTTCTCAATTTTAGGAAGTTATTCTTTCTAAAGCAGTGCTAGTATGTTTTATGTTACAATTGCTTAACATACTTTAATTACAAAGATTGTCTTAAAGAATTGCAGTTACATGTCACAGACTCAAGCGTCCTTGTAATACATGTTCAAAACAGCTTTAGAAAATACAGCATATCAAAGAAAATGGTGAGATTTTATTCAGTTGCATGACCTTCAGCCAGTACTTAACTTTTTAGTGCTCAGCATCTTCATGGTCAAAAGTGGATAAAAATAACAACTTCCTTAGGTTGCCATGAGGATTAAATGTGCTCAGACATGTAAAACATTTAGAATAATTACTGTCACAAAAAAAGTGTTAAAGAAGTGTTAGGAAATACTATTGTCATATTTACCTCATTATGCAGCTATACACACAATACTAGAAAAGTGTCTGTAACACTAATGAGTAATTAGTGCTTAAGTGTTGACATATTTCCACTAACAAGGCTTTCATGAAATAAAGATGAAAATGATGATTCAATGACTAACAAATATTTATAATGATGCTATTCCTATTTAGGCAAAGTAAATATTTCCTGAATCACTCATAAATAAAATAGGAATTACAGAAATACTGTTTAAATTTATGAAAGTAGTACAAAATAAAATATAAATGGGATATGTATGTTAATTACCAGTAACAATAATATTGTTTGCCCAGTTTGTTAAAATGGAATGTAATATAAGTGCAGAGGATTAAATTATTTAATATTATGTAGATAGAATTCTTTTAAAATCTAGCAAAAATATCTGAAAACATCCCTTAGATTTTATTTTTAATTACCCATAATTTCTTTCTCACTATGAAAAGTGTTCCTATCTAAATTGTTCAAGAAGCCACAAAACACATTGAATAGTTAATATATATCCTGATTATTCTATGATTAAAAAAAAACTCTTTATAATTAAGAGGGGTTTTTTTTCCTCCTTCCTTCCTTCCTTCCTTGCTTTCAGTTTAAACAGCATACTGTGGTTTCTTTTTTCAAGTACATGATTTTGATCATTTGTTTTCAAATAATACGAAGCTTTTAAAACACATCATCCCTTACCCTGATTATAATGGCAATAATTTTGATGGCTTGTCTGGTTATTAAGGATTTGAATTGTACTTCAGTTTTTCATTACCATTCTCTGTGACTTAATTACTTCAGAGTGCATGAAAATACTCAAGACTTAAAAGGTACTTAATTTCCATGATTAGTTATCTCCCTGCTGCAAGTGGAGAATGAATTTAAGAATATCTGTTTTATTAATAACACTCATGGAACATAGTGACACAGAAACCAAATCTCATTGCCTTTGCCATATATTCTAGCTCTTTCCATGGAGATCTTTTCTTTTTTTTTCCCTTTGTGAAACCACATAGAGGGTAAATTCTATGGCTAATCTTTCTGTCATCAAAGAAGGTACAAATATGATAAGTAAGATCTCAGAATCCTCAGCCAGCCCTGTTCTTATTACAAGAGTGGTAGGAGAATATAAACACAAAGGAATGACTTTATCACTAACCAGGGCTGTGTCCAAAAGCCTACGAAGTTAGTATTTTATCTCATTGCATAGCATGAGCTTCTGCAACTCATTTCACATTTTTTAGCTGTTGATCAGATTATTTCCTGGGCTCCTTTCCCCTGTGCCTGCCTCCATCTGTCTGATCTTGGCTTTTGAATCTTACCACTCTGATAACGAGATTAACTCAGAAAAGAAACCAAAAAGAGATTTCTCTTTAAGCCTAAGCAGAGCTGGCCTCAGTCACTCTGTCCACATTTTCCTTCTTTGAGACCTCTGCCTGTCTGCCCCAGCCCCAAACCTCTTGTTGCAGGAGACCTTCCATGTGAACCATTACTCAGGACCAGACTTCTTACCCCAGCCTTACTGACTGATGGAGAGAGAAAAAGGAAGAAAATGGTAAAGCAATCTTAAAGGAAAACAAAAAGGATTTAAGAAAGATTTCCCAGAGTCCACTTTTTCTAGGCCTGCTCAATTAAAACACACTAGAGTTTTGAAGGAAAAGGCAATTTACCAAACAGGGAACAGTAAATCGTTCATTTTTGTTGTATTTTAGAACAATGATTAATACAGTACACTGCATCAGAAGAGTGAATAATGCCAGTGGTGCTATAGAAATTGTAGATAGGGGACTTCCCTGGTGGCACAGTGGTTAAGAATCCGCATGCCAATGCAGGGGACACGGGATCTATCCCTGGTCCAGGAAGATCCCACCTACCGCAGAGCAACTAAGCCCGTGCACCACAACTACTGAGCCTGCGCTCTACAGCCCACAAGCCACAACTACTGAGCACGTGAGCCACAATTAGTGAAGCCCCCATGCCTAGAGCCCATGCTCTGCAACAAGAGAAGCCACTGCAATGAGAAGCCCGCGCACCGCAACGAAGAGTAGCCCCCACTTGCTGCAACTAGAGAAAGCCCATGGGCAGCAATGAAGACCCAAGGCAGCCAAATAATTAATTAATTAATTAAAAATAGAAATTGTAGATAGCATTGTAAGAAAATTAAATATTAAGTAAATATTAATTAATAATTAAATTAATTAATTTAGAAGACCCAATGCAGCCAATTAATTAATTAATTTAAAAAATAGAAATTGTAGATAGTATTGTAAGAAAATTAAATATTCCTCCCTGTGAAGCTCTGAGGTTATTGTCTGTTCAATATCCCTTCTCATATAACTTGGAACTGTTCACTCATTTTATTAAGAAACAAATGCCTCCACCCTCTGTCCATCTGGTTGGGATGGCACTGATGATGCTTCTCCTCCCTGTGTCACTATGATTTCATTCATGACTGAGGCACAGCTGCATAGATGAACACAGCACTCAGCAGCATTGTCCTATCTTAAGCTCTTCTCTAGAACTGTACCAAAGGAGGTGTCTGTTTTCCCTAGATGTTATTACCTTGGGAATCTGGAGGCTAGGAGCTTAACACAGCCCTTTTAAAAAATACTGCTTGAGTAAAAGGCCAACATGGAGAGGAGAAATAAGAATCAGGAAGTGAGTACCTGGGCCCTGCCATGACAAAAGTCACCCCAAGATCTGGACTTCTCAATTGTGTGATCCAACGCATTTCTTCTCTTTAAAAAAACAAATAATGATTTTGTCTAAGACAGGCTAACTAGAGTTTCTACTACTAAACCCCAAAGTTGTGACCAATATGATCACCTTGTATTTTTACCACTAGTTCCAATCAAATTATGGTTGAATCTTGTTTAATTTTATGACATAGAGCAAATTGGTTAATTACCACTTGAAACTAATGGTATTTCATACATTATATTCTCATATTAAATTCAATAATACTATTAGTAATATGAGATGTATTTTTAAATTACATGGGAGATTCTGCCCTTTTTATATTTGAGACTAAGCAGCATAGTTTCATACCTTGGGTTCTTAATATTTTCCTGAGTTTTCCAACATGCTTCTGGTTTTTAGAACATAATGTTCTTTTCCTCCAGGTAATTTCATTTGAAATAATCCATAGGGCTATCAAAATTACAGCTTTATTCACTTGATAATTATATCTGTAGAAATCACTTGATAGTTTTCTTCTGTTTTTTGTTTGTTTGTTTGTTTGCTTGCAAAATAATAAATATCCTGTGACTTTTTATGTTTGAAAACACTCAAATTATTTTCAAATATTTTGAAATTGGCAAAATAAAGAAAAGACTTCTGCCCAACAAAGTATGCTGTGTGTGTTTCTGATGGAAACTTAATCCATATGTTTCTCATTTCACTTACAATTAGCTGACAAAAATGTTGTTTTGTAAGAGTTTGATATCTATTATTTTCAAAAGTGTGCTTAAGTAATTTCCTCTTATCTACAGACTGTTAAAAGGAAATCTATCTCACTCAGTATAATTTGGTTTCTTGCTTATTTAATTCTATTTGTGGATTCAGGTGGTATATTGTCAACAGATTAATCAAAGGTTATTTTAAGAACTATTTTTAAGATGCTAAACCATTAAAATGATAGTAATGATGGTAGAAAAGAAATAATCAAAGGAAGACTGCGCGACGTAAGTCAGAGAGGGAAAAATAATGAGAAAAATGGATACTAAAAAGATAACAGCCCGATGACTCAGCCTCAAGTCAATTTCTTAAATAACTACATGCTGTAAAACTTTGGGTTCAAATCAGTTTCAAATTTAAGATATGGAACAGGAAGCCTTCCTAATTGTACAATAGAGCAAGACAGAGAGCGAGTGTTAAATTTCGAAGAGGGTGCTCATTCCACCCACAGCAGGTTCCTGATCCTCCACTTTGCTCTCCTCCTCCCATCCACTTCATCTTGTTACATATTTGAGCCCCATAACTGGACCCAAGTGAGTTGGAGCCCCCAAATATCGCCAGCGTGAGACAAAAATCTCACATTCTGTTCAAAACTATTGAACACGCATCCTGTCACTTCCTTTTTTTTTACATATTTATTGGAGTATAATTTCTTTACAGTGTTGTGTTAGTTTCTGCTGTAAAACAAAGTGAATCAGCTATACGTATACATATATCCCCATTGCCCCTCCCTCTTGCATCTCCCTCCTACCTTCCCTATACCACCCTTCTAGTGAACACAAAGCACCGAGCTGATCTCCCTGTGTTATGTGGCTGCTTCCCACTAGCTATTTTACATTTGGTAGTGTATATATGTCCTTGCCACTCTCTCACTTCGTCCCAGCTTACCCTTCCCCCTCCCCATGTCCTCAAGTCCATTCTCTATGTCTGCGTCTTTATTCCTGTCCTGTCCCTAGGTTCTTCAGAACAATTTTTTTTAATAGAGTCCATATATATGCGTTAGCATACAATATTTGTTTTCTCTTTCTGACTTACTTCACTCTGTATGACAGACTATAGGTCCATCCACCTCACTACAAATAACTCAATTTTGTTTCTTTTTATGGCTGAGTAATATTCCATTGTATATATGTGGCACTTCTTTATCCATTCATCTATTGATGGACACTTAGGTTGTTTCCATGTCTTGGTTATTGTAAACAGAGCTGCAATGAACACTGTGGTATATGATTCTTTTTGAATTATGGTTTTTTCAGGGTATATACCCAGTAGTGGGATTGCTGGGTCATATGGTAGTTCTAATTTTAATTTTTTAAGGAACCTCCATACTGTTCTCCATAGTGGCTGTATCAATTTACATTCCCACCTACAGTGCAAGAGGGTTCCCTTTTCTCCACACTCTCTCCAGAATTTATTGTTTGTAGGTTTTTGGATGATGGCCATTCTGACTGGTGTGATGTGATACCTCATTGTTGTTTTCATTTGCATTTCTCTAGCGATTAGTGACATTGAGCATACTTTCACGTGTTTGTTGGCAATCTGTATACCTTCTTTGGAGACATGTCTATTTAGGTCTTCTGTCCATTTTTGGATTGGGTTATTTGTTTTTGTGATATTGAGCTGCATGAGCTGCTTGTATATTTTGGAGATTAATCCTCTGTCAGTTGCTTCATTTGCAAATCTTTCTCCTATTCTGAGGGTTGTCTTTTCCTCTTGTTTATGGTTTCCTTTGCTGTGCAAAAGCTTTTAAGTTTCATTAGGTCCCATTTGTTTATTTTTGTTTTTATTTCCATTTCTCTAGGAGGTGGGTCAAAAAGGTTCTTGCTGTGATTTATGTCATAGAGTGTTCTTCCTGTTTTCCTCTAAGAGTTGTATAGTGTCTGGCCTTATATTTAGGTCTTTAATCTATTTTGAGTTTATTTTTTTGCATGGTGTTAGGGATTGTTCTAATTTCATTCTTTTACATGCAGCAGTCCATTTTTCCCAGCACCACTTATTGAAGAGGCAGTCTTTTCTCCATTGTATATTCTTGCCTCCTTTATCAAAGATAAGGTGACCATATGTGTGTGGGTTTATCTCTGGGCTTTCTATCCTGTTCCATTGATCTATATTTCTGTTCTTGCTGTCACTTCCTTTTACGCTACTTTCTTTTCTGCCATTTGGATGTGAATATCTGGGAGAGACAATTGTCAAATGACACATTCTATGAGTGTCACATATTAGCAGCATTTGAACTTAATATTCCATTTGATGAGCAAGTGTTTGCACCATTTGAAAAATAATATACTCTTCATGATTTCTCTCCATTCTGAACATAAAATAGCATCACTACTAATGTTTATACTTATCAATCATTTCTATATGTCTGGGTTTCTCCTTGGTGTTTTGCACACATCTTTGCTAGTCTTCCAAAAAACAGGAAAATTACATCTTGTTATGTACATTTTACAGAGGAAAAAATCAATACAATCACCCTTTCCACAAGTTCCCACCGGTTAGTATTATAAGAATATTGTCTTCAGAAATATTTTACACTATCCAAACATTTTGGAACTGCTTGCTACAAGTAGTATTTCTTAATGGAGGATTAATAGGGATATGTTTATATCACAAAGGAGTATGTATAAGTATATATAGAGATAGTATATCTATCTATTGCAGGTTTATTTCCAGACCATTATAATAAAGCAAGTAGCACAATAAAGTCACATGAATTTTTTTGGTTTCCTAGTACATATAAAAGTTATTATTTTTACCCTATAATGTAGTTTATTAAGTGTGCAATAGCATTATGTCTAAGAAAACAGTGTGCATACCTAAATTTTAAAATACATTATTGCTAAAAAATGCTAACCATTATCTGGGCCTTCAGTGAGTTGTAGTCTTTTCACTGGTGGAGGGCTTAGAGTATTGTGAAAATTACCAAAATGTGACACAGAGCACAGAGATAGGAAGTGAGCAAATGTCATTGGAAAAAAAAGATGCCAATACACTTGCTCAAAGCAGGATTTCCACAAACCTTCAATTTGTAAAAAACGCAAGATCTACGAGGCACAATAAAGTAAAATGCAATAAAATGAGGTATACCTGTATATATACTTAATATATACAATATATAGACTAAATATACACCACGTCTACCAATGTTCCAATGATCTTGTAGCTCTGTCACCTAGAAAACAAGTCTCCAAGCACATTGTAGGATTGCAGAATCATTTGAAATGTTTTTAAGGTCCTGGCCTGGAATTGGCCTACAGTTTGGTGACCAGAATAATGAACTATTGGAGACGCAGTGTTAGGGTCCCTCCACATCCCGTAGACCAGACTCAGGTATATGATATGGTGAAAACCTAACACTACCTCTCCAATAGTTCATTCTCTTTGTTACCGAGCTATTTTATTCTCTCCAAGGACTGAACATACTTGCCAGCTCCCAGAGGAGTCAGTTCTCTCCAGTCCTATCTTGCCAATGTATGTTTCTAAAGACCAAGATCATTGGGATTGTGTAGTAATCTCTCACGGTTCTGGATATGGCCCAGGTTGACCCGATGACCTATCACTTAAAATAAGCTGTTTGCTGGCACATACCTGATACAGGGAGAGAAAGTCCTCAGTAAACAGAAAGGAGAAAAGTGGAAGATATACAGTAGTTGTTGGTTGATAGAAATACTGAAATTTCACAGGGTAGCTATTATGAAAGCACTTTACTCTGGGATTGGGGGAGATTCTTCCTTTCTCTGAGGAGGCAACTCTTTTATCTATGTCCTCCTAGGCTCCAGGTTCTGGGAAATTATTCCTTGTCCATGAATTTACTTGTCCACATCAGAAATGAGAATTCTTTAGGAGGTGCCTGCCTTTTGATAATGGAAACTTATTGTAGATAATAAACAGTCAGGTTTCTTGGGAAATATATTTCTGTCCAAAACTTAGTAAGCTTCTGCTCTATTTACTTCCAGTCAGTTCCCTATGTCAGAAATCACACCCATGGTTCTTTCTTTGATTAAATCTCAAGAATAATTAATTTCTTATTGTCATCACCATGCTTATCTCTCAACTGAATTGTGTTTACTTAAGATTATCTGGTACAATATGTAAAAAGACAATACCCCTAAGTTCTCTTTTCCTCAATTCCTTTATTCAGTTGAGTTTTATTCCACACCACAGCTTCAGTCTGTTCTTTTCTCCATGAGAGTTTATCTAACAATGACCATAACATGATAACATAACAAAGTCCTTATAAGCCCGTCCCTTATTGTTAGAAATCTAATGCTGTTAGGGGTAAAATCTCGTGTTGTCCCTACTTCCTTACCTTTATGCCCATAATCTTACTAATTATGAACTTATTTTGTTTTTGTAATAATTTATCAAATGTCATCAAATGCATTCATTTTATCCTTCCATGCTTTCCTAATTTTGTAGCAATTAGAAGTAATTATGTAAGCAATTGCATATCTTGGTATTACTAATATTTTCTTACTGTAAAATAGTGATCACCAGATTCCGAGCCTCTAATACCTGAGTCTTCACCACTTGCACTTACCTCTTCACTCTTGCCACATATTTTCTTTTTTGTTTTATATTTTCTGCACTAGCCAGGGCAGAATAGACTATATTGCAAGGGCAAATATGTTTCAACATCTTACTGGCTTTTTGTAATCAAAGTTTATTTCTGGTTCATGCCATAGTCCAATATGGTGGGGTGGATCTCTGAGTTTTATTCAGCTCCTCTTCTTCAAGCAGTGATTCAGGAACCAGGCTGCTTCCATTGTCTAATTATGTCATTTGGTGCATATAGCCTCCAAAGTCACTATGGGATAGGGAAAGAGAATGAGAGTATCATCTGAATTATTTGTTTAAGGCAGTGCTTGAAAACATCTTCAACATTTCCCACACAAAATTGGTCACAACTTGGTCACATGACAACAATATATACTCAAGGGAGCCTGAGAACTGTAGTCTTCCTGTGCCCAGGAAGAGGAAGTAGAATGATGAATGTGTAGTACTCTTTGCCATGTGACTGAGAATGTTTAATTAAAAGCTATCTTTCTTCATCGGTCTTTATTTGACATTTGAAGATTAAAATAAGGAACTCTGCTTCACATAAATTTCCCAGGGCTGTCTACTGCCCTATTACATTAATCTATTTCCACTTTGAAACAACCACAACCAAAAAGTTCTAAGAAATAATTATTTTTCTCTTTAAAAATGTTATAAAATTTCCCCTGCCCTGGTAAATCTGGAATTGGAGAAAAATGCATTGGCAGAATTCATTTAACTATCAACTCTTTTGCTCCACCTACAGTCTCCAAGTTGTCTCCTCTTCCTCTCTCCTACCATCTCCTAATGGTAAAAGATACAATGTTTCTGGTTTTAGGAGTCACCATATGGGAAGTATCCAGTGCTTTAAAACTCTTTTTCATGGCATGGCACATGTGAAAAATTTTAATATTTTATGATGCACTTAATCATAGTATACTGTGTATTCTCCAGGTCACACCAGATTTATATTTTTAGACACTCTTTGACATGCATTCTATAGTGGTCCTGACCTACTGACCACTCAGAGAGAATGGTAGTAAGAGGTGGAGAATAGCAAGGATGATTCCCAAATTTCTGCCTTAGATAATTGTTATTTGATATAAACACAGGTGAAATGAAAAGTTGTCACTGGAACAAGGTCTGAATGTTTATAAATTTAAAAATGAGTGAACTCATCAACCTTAATAATATAAATAGACCATATGTGACTATATATCTACCTGTGTGTGCTATAAAACGAATATTGATACTTAGAGGACAAACTATTCCTTTTTGTATGTATTTAGAAATAACTGAGTATCCTTAATCCAAAGTATTAATATAATCTTCCCTTCTCTTCATTGCAACCTTAAAGCTGAAGATAGCATTGATCCCCAGTAAAGAGCTATAATTTTTTGGATAATTTGTACTAGAAACTGCATTAATTTCAATCCAACTGAATGCAGAGCAGTAGATTAACAAGAAGGTCTTTTAAGATATAAATAATTAAATAAAAACAATTACACAATCAATTTGACATCAAAACAAGCATACATATTTCTTTGTTTCAGACATGGAGGGGAGATTCACTTAAAGGGTAAGAATTTATATTAAAATGAAATGATATAGTCAAAAGCATAAAATTAAATTAAACAGCTGTATGGAGGATTTAGGTTAGATACTGCTGTTTAATATTATTTTAGCTTTGTGTTTCAAGAAAATGAGAAACAGAAAATTTTTTTGAATTAATTTGTTATAGCTTTCTTTCTCCCTTCTTCCATTCTTGACCTCTTATTAGAGACATGTTTCTATTATTATGAGCACACTCTAACAGCAGTTGTTTTCTATCTAACCTGGGGTAAATTTGCTTCATATGAATTTAGGTCTCTGCAATTAACCTTCTCTATAAGTTGTGATTATTCAATAAATATTAATTTTAAAAAATAGTCATTTAGAATTCCTAGGAAATGTTTGATTTCAAGGGCCATTGTAAACACTGGAAGAGACCATATACTATACAGGCAATACCTTAATTTTAACTGGTGTGTGTGTATGTGTGTGTGTGTGTGTGTGTGTGTGTGTGTGTGTGTGTGTGT
>NC_041214.2:145124949-145227455 GCF_002837175.3 Physeter macrocephalus
TTTTTTTTTTTTTTTTTTTTTGTGATACGCAGGCCTCTCACTGTTGTGGCCTCTCCCGTTGCGGAGCACAGGCTCCGGACGCACAGACTCCGTGGCCATGGCTCACGGGCCCAGCCGCTCTGCGGCATGTGGGATCTTCCCAGACTGGGGCACGAACCCGTGTCCCTTGCATCAGCAGGCGGATTCTCAACCACTGTGCCACCAGGGAAGCCCTGGGAGGGAGCGTTGAAGGATGAAAAGTTTCCACACACTAGGAAGTCCCTTTACTGGCAGAGACGGGGGGTGGTGGAGGGAAGCTTCGGAGCCACAGAGGAGAGCACAGCAACAGGGATGCAGAGGGCAAAGCAGAGAGATTCCCACACAGAGGATCAGTGCTGACCAGCACTCACCACCCTGAGAGGCTTGTCTGCTCAACTGCCAGGGTGGGTGGGGCCTGGGAGCTGAGGCTCAGGCTTCGGAGGTCAGATCCCAGGGAGAGGACTGGGGTTGGCTGCGTGAACACAGCCTGAAGGGGACTAGTGTGCCACAGCTAGCCGTGAGGGAGTCCAGGAAAATGTCTGGTATGTGTGTGTGTGTGTGTGTGTGTGTGTGTGTGTGTGTGTGTGTGTGTGTGTTTAAGGAAGAAAACTGCATAATGAGCATCTCACATGGCCTCCCATGGCTGGACTCAGTATTATTGGGCCACAGAAATAAGTACTAAAGTGTAAAGAAGGGGTTTAACTCAGAAGAATATAGACTATAAGAATTAATGGTGAGAGGAGACCTTCAAGATGGTGGAGGAGTAAGAGGTGGAGAACACCTTCCTCCCCACAAATACATAAGAAATACATCTACATGTGCAACAACTCAGACAGAACACCTACTGAAAGCTGGCAGAAGACCTCAGACTTCCCAAAAGGCAAGAAACTCCCCATGTACCTGGGTAGGGCAAAACAAAAAGGAAAAAGCAGAGGGATGGAACCTGCACCTCTGGGAGGGAGCTTTTTTTTTTTTTTTTTTTTTTTTTGTGGTACGCAGGCCTCTCACTGTTGTGGCCTCTCCCGTTGCGGAGCACAGGCTCCGGACGCACAGACTCCGTGGCCATGGCTCACGGGCCCAGCCGCTCTGCGGCATGTGGGATCTTCCCAGACTGGGGCACGAACCCGTGTCCCTTGCATCAGCAGGCGGATTCTCAACCACTGTGCCACCAGGGAAGCCCTGGGAGGGAGCGTTGAAGGATGAAAAGTTTCCACACACTAGGAAGTCCCTTTACTGGCAGAGACGGGGGGTGGTGGAGGGAAGCTTCGGAGCCACAGAGGAGAGCACAGCAACAGGGATGCAGAGGGCAAAGCAGAGAGATTCCCACACAGAGGATCAGTGCTGACCAGCACTCACCACCCTGAGAGGCTTGTCTGCTCAACTGCCAGGGTGGGTGGGGCCTGGGAGCTGAGGCTCAGGCTTCGGAGGTCAGATCCCAGGGAGAGGACTGGGGTTGGCTGCGTGAACACAGCCTGAAGGGGACTAGTGTGCCACAGCTAGCCGTGAGGGAGTCCAGGAAAATGTCTGGAACTGCCTAAGAGGCAAGAGACCATTGTTTCAGGGTGTGCGAGGAGAAGGGATTGAGAGCACCACCAAAACAATCTCCAGAGAGGGGCGTGAGCCGTGGCTATCAGTGACCACCAGAGACGAGCGGACAATGGAGACCAATATGAAAGGCTAAGGCTGCTGCTGCAGCCACCAAGAAGACTGTGTGCAAGCAAAGGTCACTATCCACACCTTCTCTCATGGGAGCCTGTGCAGCTTTCCACTGCCAGGGTCCCGTGATTCAGGGAAAACTTCCCCAGGAGCACACACGACATGTCTCAGGTTGTTGCAACATCATATAGGCCTCTGCTGCCACAGGCTCACCCTGCATTCTGTACCCCACCCTCCCCCTGGCCTGAGTGAGCCAGAGCCCTCTAATCAGCTGCAACTTTAACCCTGTCCTATCTAAGCAAAGAACAGACGCCCTCAGGCAACTTACATGCAGAGGCGGGGCCAAATCCAAAGCTTAACCACAGGAACTGTGCCAACAAATAAAAGAAAGGGAAATTTCTCCCAGCAGCCTAAGGAGCAGTGGATTAAATCCCCACAATCAACTTGATGTATCCTGCAACTCTGGAATACCTAAAGAGACAAAGAATCATCCCCAAATTGAGGGAGTGTACTTTGTGTGATTTTGTCTGTATAGCTTTGCTTTTACCATTTGTCCTAAGATTCTGTTTATTTATTTATTCATTTTTTAATATAGATTTTTAGCACTTGTTATCGTTGGTGGATTTGTTTTTTGGTTAGGTTGCTCTCTCTTCCTTTTTTTATTTTTAATTTTTAATAATTTTATTATTTTATTTTAATAACTATATTTTCTTTTCTTTTCTTTTCTTTCTTTCTTTCTTTCTATCTTTCTTTCTTTTTTTCTCCATTTTCTTCTGAGCTGTGTGGCTGACAGGGTCCTGGTGCTCCGGCCAGGTGTCAGACCAGTGCCTCTAAGGTGGGAGAGCCGAGTTGAGGACATTGGTCCACCAGAGACCTCCCAGCTCCATGTACTATCAAATGGTGAACCTTTTCCCAGAGATCTACATCTCAACGCTAATCCCAGGTCCACTCACGATGAGAAAGTTACAGTGCTGGACATGCTATGCCAAACAACTTGCAAGAAAGGAACACACTACAACCCATTAGCAGAAAGGTGCCTAAAATCATAATAAGGAAGCAGACACCCAAAAACACACCACCAAACACGGTCCTGCCCACCAGAAAGACAAGATCCAGCCTCATCCACCAGAAAAAAGGTACCAATCCCCTCCAAAAGGAAGCCTACACAACTCACTGAACCAACCTTAGCCACTGAGGGAACACACCAAAAACAATGGGAACTATGAAACTGCAGTCTGTGAAAACAAGACCCCAAAAACAGTAAGATAAAAAAAAAATGAGGAGACAGAAAAATATGCAACAGATGAAAGAGCAAGGTAAAAATCCACCAGACCAAAAATAATGAAGAGGAAATAGGCAGTCTACCTGAAAAAGAATTCAGAGCAATGATAGTAAAGATGATCCAAAATCTCGGAAATAGAATGGAGAAAATACAAGAAACATTTAACAAGGACGTAGAAGAATTAAAGAGCAAACAAACAATGATCAACAACACAATAAATGAAATTAAAAATTCCCTAGAAGGAATCAATAGCAGAATGGAAGAAGGGATAAGTGACCTGGAAGATAAAATGGTGGAAATAACTACAAAAGAGCAGAATAAATAAAAACGAAAGAAAAGAATTGAAGACATTCTCAGAGACTGCTGGGACAACAGTAAATGCACCAACATTTTAATTATAGGGGTGCCAGAAGAAGAAGAGAAAAAGAAACGGAGTGCGAAGATATTTGAAGAGATTATAGTTGAAAACTTCCCTAACATGGGAAAGAAAATAGTCAATCAAGTCCAGAAAGCACAGAGAATCCCATACAAGATAAATCCAAGGAGAAACACACCAAGACACATATTAATCAAACTATCAAAAATTAAATACAAACAAAAATATTAAAAGCAACAAGGGAAAGAAACAAACAACATACAAGGAAATCCCCTTAAAAACAGCTGAACTTTAAGCAGAAATTCTGCAAGCCAGAAGACAGTGGCAGGACATATTTAAAGTGATGAAAGGGAAAAACGTACAACCTATATTACTCTACCCAGCAAGGATCTCATTCAGATTCGAGTAGAAATCAAAACATTTACAGACAACCAAAAGCTAAAAGAATTCAGCACCACCAAATCAGCTTTATAACAAATGCTAAAGGAACTTCTCTAGGCAGGAAACACAAGAGAAGGAAAAGATTTACATTAATAAACACAAAACAATTAAGAAAATGGTTATAGGAACACACATATCAATAACTACCATAAATATAAATGGATTAAATGCTCCACATAAAGACATAGACTGACTGAATGGATACAAAAACAAGACACATATATGTGCTGTCTACAAGAGACCAACTTCAGACCTAAGGACACATACAGAGTGAAAGTGAAGGGATAGAAAAAGATATTCCATGCAAATGGAAATCAAAAGGGAAGAAGGGATAAGTGACCTGGAAGATAAAATGGTGGAAATAACTACAAAAGAGCAGAATAAATAAAAACGAAAGAAAAGAATTGAAGACATTCTCAGAGACTGCTGGGACAACAGTAAATGCACCAACATTTTAATTATAGGGGTGCCAGAAGAAGAAGAGAAAAAGAAACGGAGTGCGAAGATATTTGAAGAGATTATAGTTGAAAACTTCCCTAACATGGGAAAGAAAATAGTCAATCAAGTCCTAAAAAAAAAAAGACTATTACAAGACACAAAGAAGAACAATACATAATGATCAAGGGGTCAATCCAAGCATATATAACAAATGTAAATATTTATGCACCCAACATAGGAGCACCTCAATACATAAGGCAAATGCTAACAGCCATATAAGGGGAAATTGAGAGTAACACAATTATAGTAGGGGATTTTAACACCTCACTTTCACCAATGGACAGATCATCCAAAATGAAAATAAATAAGGAAACACAAGCTTTAAGTGATACAATAAACATGATGGACTTCATTGATATTTATAGGACATTTGATCCAAAAAAATAGAATACACTTTTTTCTCAAGTACATATGGGACATTGCCCAGGATAGATCATACCTTGGGTCACATATCAAGCCTTGGTATATTTAAGAAAAGTGAAATTGTATCAAGTATATTTACCAACCACAATGCTATGAGAATAGATATCAATTACAGGAAAAAAAATCTGTAAAAATTACAAACACATGGAGGCTAAACAATACACTACTAAATAACCAAGAGATCAGTGAAGAAATCAAAGAGGAAATTAAAAAATACCTAGAAACAAATTACAGTGAAAAAATGACCACCCAAAACCTACGGGATGCAGCAAAAGCAGTTCTAAGACAGAAGTTTATAGCAATACAATCCTTCCTCAAGAAACAAGAAACATCTCACATAAACTACCTAACATTACACCTAAAGAAATTAGAGGCAGAAGAACAGAAAAACCCCAAAGTTAGCAGAAGGAAAGAAATCATATAGATCAGATCAGGAATAAATGAAAAAGAAATGAAGGAAACAATAGCAAATATCAATAAAACTAAAAGCTGGTTCTTTGAGAAGATAAACGAAATTGATAAACCATTTTCCAGACTCATCAAGAAAAAAAGGGAGAAGACTCAAAACAATAGAATTAGAAATGAAAAAGGATAAATAACAACTGACACTGCAGAAATACAAAGGATCATGAGAGATTACTACAAGCAATTATATGCCAATCAAATGGACAACCTGGAAGAAATGGACAGTTTCTTAGAAACGCACAACCTTCTAAGAGTGAACCGGGAGGACACAGAAAATATAAACAGACCAATCACAAGCACTGAAATTGAAACTGTGATTAAAAATCTTCCAACAAACAAAAGCCCAGGACCACATGGCTTCACAGGCGAGTTCTATCAAACATTTAAAGACGAGCTAACACTTACCATTCTCAAACTCTTTCAAAATGTAGAAGAGGGAGGAACACTCCAAAACTCATTCTACGAAGTCACAGTCACCCTGATACCAAAACCAAAGATGTCACACAGAAAAAAAAAAATAATAATGGCCAATATCACTGACGAACATAGATGAAAAAATCCTCAACAAAATACTAGCAAACAGAATCCAATAGCACATTAAAAGGATCATACACCATGATCAAGTGGGGTTTATCCCAGGATTTCAAGGATTCTTCAATATACCCAAATCAACCAACATGATACACCATATAACAAATGGAAGGAGGAAAACCATATGATCATTTCAATAGATGCAGAAAAAGCTTTTGAAAAAATTCAAAACCCAGTAATGGTAAAAACTCTCCAGAAAATAGGCAAAGAGTGAACTTACCTCAAAATAATAAGGGCCATATATGACAAACTCACATCCAACATTGTTGTCAATGGTGCAAAACTGAAAACATTTCCTCTAAGATCAGGAACAAGACAAGGTTGCCCACTCTTGCCAGTATTATTCAACATAGTTTTGGAAGTTTTAGTCACAGAAATCAGAAGAAAAAGAAATAAATGAATTAAAGTCAGAAAAGAAGAAGTAAAGCTGTCACTCTTTGCAGATGACATGATACTATACATAGAGAATCCTAAAGAGGCTACCAGAAAACTTCTAGAGCTAATCAATGAATTTGGTAAAGTAGCAGGATACAAAATTAATGCACAGAAATCTCTTGCATTCCTATATACTAATGATGAAAAATCTGAAAGAGAAATTAAGGAAACACTCATTTACCACTGCAAAAAAAAGAATAAAATACCTAGGAATAAGTCGACATAAGGAGACAAAAGACCTGTATGCAGAAAACTATGAGACACTGATGAAAGAAATTAAAGATGATAGAAAAAGATGGAGAGGTATACCATGTTCTTGGATTGGAAGAATCAACATTGTGAAAATGACTATACTACCCAAAGCAATCTACAGATTCAAAGCAGTCCCTATCAAACTACCAATGGCATTTTTCACAGAACTAAAATGAAAAATTTCACAATTTGTATGGAAACACAAAAGACCCTGAAGAGCCAAAGCAATCTTGAGAAAGAAAAACGGAGCTGGAGGAATCAGTCTCCCAGACTTCAAACTATACTACAAAGCTACAGTAATCAAGACAGCATGGTACTGGCACAAAAACAGAAATATAGATCAATGGAACAAGATAGAAAGCCCAGAGGTAAACCCACACACATATGGTCAACTTATTTTTGATACAGGAGGTGAGAATATACAATGGAGAAAAACCCTCTTCAACAAGTGGTTCTGGAAAAACTGGACAGCTACATGTAAAAAAATGAAATTAGAATACTCCCTAACACCACACACAAAAATAAACTCAAAATGGATTAAAAACCTAAATGTAAGGACAGACACTCTAAAACTCTTAGAGGAAAACATAGGCAGAGCACTCTATGACATAAATCACAGCAAGATCCTTTTTGATCCACCTCTTAGAGAAATGGAAATAAAAACAAAAATATACAAATGGGACATAATGAAACTTAAAAGCTTTTGCACAACAAAGGAAACCTTAAACAAGACAAAAAGCCAACCCTCAGAATGGGATAAAATATTTGCAAATGAAGCAATGAAAAAGGATTAATCTCCAAAATTTTCAAGCAGCTCAGGCAGCTCAATATCAAAAAAATCAAACAAGCCATTTCAAAAACGGGCAGAAGTCCTAAATAGATATTTCTCCAAAGAAGATATACATATTTCCAAGAAACACATGAAAGCATGCTCAACATCACTAATCACTCAAGAAATGCAAATCAAAACTCCAATGAGGTATCACCTCAAACCAGTCAGAATGGCCATCATCCAAAAATCTACAAAGAGTAAATGCTGGAGAGGGTGTGGAGAAAAGGGAACCCTCTTGCACTTTTGGTGGTAATGTAAATTGATACAGCCACTATGGAGAACAATATGGAGATCCCTTAAAAAATGAAGAATAGAAGTACCATAGGACCCAGAAATCCCACTACTGCGCATATACCCTGAGAAAACCATAATTCAAAAAGAGTCAACAGATGAATGGATAAAGAAGATGTGGCACATATATACAATGGTATATTACTCAGCCATAAAAAAAAAAAATTGAGTTATTTGTAGTGAGGTGGATGGATGTAGTCTGTCGTCCTGAATGAAGTAAGTCAGAAAGAGAAAAATAATTATAATATGTTAACCCATATATATGGAATCTAAAAAAAAAAAATGGTTCTGAAGAACCTAGGGGCAGGACAGGAATAAAGATGCTGACATAGAGAATGGACTTGAGGACACAGGGAGGGGGATTGGTAAGCTGGGACAAAGTGAGAGAATGGCATGGACATATATACACTACCAAATGTAAAATAGATAGCTAGTGGGAAGCAGCCCCATAGCACAGGGAGATCAGCTCAGTGCTTTGTGACCACCTAGAGGGGTGGGATATGGAGGATGGAAGGGAGACACAAGAGGGAGTAAACATGGCGATATATGTGTATGTATAGCTGATTCACTTTGTTATAAAGCAGAAACTAACCCACCATTGTAAAGCAATTATACTCCAATAAAGATGTTTAAAAAAAAGGAATTAATGGTAGTGAAAGAAATCAATGAATACTTTTGATGAATCTATATATGTATTAGTTATAAAAGAAGGTGAATACAATGGATCCAAAATATATACTTAATTGCTTTAACTATCATGTTATTCAAAAGTAGAATAGAGATTTTTAAAATTTATCTTAGTTTATTAGTAATGCATGTATTTTTAAAGTAACCTCTGAAAGAATGTATACATGTAAATTGCAAATCAATTTAAAAAAATATGCTAGAATAAAACTCAATCCTATCAATAGATTTCCACTAAGGAGGTAAGGAAGTATTTATGAAAAGAAGAGTAAAGCAAGATAAGTAAAGACACACTCACAGACAAACACACACACAAATGGATGTCAAAGAGATTAAAATACATACATAAGCATGATAAGAGTAAATGAACTAAGCACACTAGTGGGTAAAAGAAAGAAAGTTGTAGAATCCCGTATCTAATATGCTATCTTTTGTATAAAACTTTTGAATGCAGTACAAATACTATGTTTTTGTTGGATACATATATCTGTAGTACACTTACCACAACCCAAATGGGTAAGATACCCACAAAATTCAAGAGAGCAATTACACCTAAGAAGGGAAGAAAAAAAATATTTATAGTGTTTTATTTAATTTAATAATAAGTTAACTTTTGGTAATTCTAGGTGATACATACATGAATGTTTATTGTATTTTCTCCATGTTTTTCTTTGTGTTTGAATTTTTCACCATTAAAAAAATTGTGTAAGTTAAAATATTGGCTAACCTTATCTACCTCTTATAGACACCACTCAGTGTTTCCACATCATCTAAGCATCATAGTTTCTTCATTTTTGTTGTTCTGTCACCCCCTTAGTGGGTGGTATTTGTCTACCTCTTCAATGATGGTCTCCCACAGCAAGAAAGAGGAAAGAAAAAATAGAGTTAGAAGCTATCTTTTACAAACACGACACTTCAGTTTCACACATTATTTCTGTTTATAAACCATCAGCCAGAATTTAGTCATATAATCATGCCAATCATACTAGAAGCTGGTAAATATAGTCTTAATATGGGTGAACATGTGTCCTGGTTAATGCTTAGGGGTTCTAGTACTAATAGGAAACAGAGAATTATGAAGATTGCCAAACCACAAGTACACTCTTCTATCGAATCACTAATAATACATTGTTTCTAAAAGTATGGGCCATAGACCACTGATTATTCAAAATCTTTTTTTTTTTCCTTTGGGGAAGTATAATTTTATGCTGCTAGGTCAGTATATTTTAGCAAAACAGCAGTTTAACAGAAGGACTTCTTGCCTATAATACGCACACACACACACACACACACACACGAGTTTTAGGTTTAGTGAGGAAAAAAAAAAAAAACCCTTGAAGTGCTTGAGGGATAGGCATGAATACTTTAAATTTTTTTTAAATTTTTATTTGATTTACAATGTTGTGTTAGTTTCAGGTGTATGGCAAAGTGATTCAGTTATATATATATATATACATATATATTATTTTTTCAGATTCTTTTCCCTTATAGCTTACTACAAAATATTGAGTATAGTTCTTTGTGCTATACAGTAGGTCCTTATGGCATGAATACTTCTATCAAGATATTTCATGAATTAAAACAGAGTAATCAAAAATAAAACAAAAAATAACAGCAACAAAAATAAATATATAAAACAGCAATCATATTATTCCTAAGCACTAAACTGCATGAGGGAGAGTGGGGCTAGGGCAGGTGGGTTAAATTCTTCTCCTAAGCAATTCTCCTTAGTTTAAATAAAAGCAATGCTCCTTAGTATAAATAGGCATCTGGAAGGAAACGAAGTAGAAAGACCAACTAATATCATTAGGAGGAATGATATTGAAATTGTCAAGATCAGATTATTTTAGTTAACATTATTAAACATGTAAACTGTCTTCCAAAAGTATCTCAGCTGGACAGGATGTTACAACCTATTACATCATTGCCATTATTTAAAAACCTGTCTTGATCTTATAAGAGTGATGGGGGCCATAGCAGCTACTCTGATTTCAGGCATCTAAATACAGGGAAAATTCTTATGTTTTGCTCCTCTAATATCCATTACTTATAAGGAATAAGGTACAGTTACAAGGTCTTTTGTGGTCCCTGTATCCATAACTTAATGGTAAGATATGACTACCTGCTGAAAGCTATAGGTACCATACTAAAATGTTGATAATATATTTTAAAAAGTTAATTCTCTATTGACATGTTCTGTCTTCAATAAAAATGTCAAAAGCAGAAAATCCACAAAAGACAACAGAGAGCACTGAAGTCTTTCAAAGCAGCCAAGTTCTGCAATTTCTTGTTAAAGTTTTGTGAGGTGAAGTTGGCTGAACACATATTTTCTAGAGATGGTGAGTTGGCAGATATGATGCACACTGGCATTTTACTAATGAAAAAATAAACTGGTTCAAGTGATTAGAAAGTATGAAATGTTTGTGTATTATTATCTGTTAATGATGCATGTGGTATAATTGGAAGCTACAAATAACTTTCTTCAATTGCATGTCTTACACTGTAGTAGCTGCTGAGGTTAGAGAGCTTTATCCCACTTTAAAATCAGCGTTATAAGAATATGGCATTTAAAGAATAATGTGGAAAAGTCAATGTATGTTAAAGACTCGAACAGTCAAAATTCACATAATTATAACACAGCATTTCTTTCCAAGAATTCTGTGGAAGGAAATGAAAAGTCAAAATTATTTTTATTGCTTTTATCCTAAGTATCGCTTCAGGTACCAGTTAAAGCTTCTATGCATTTAGTCAATACCAGAGAGTCCTTTACAGTCATTTAAATACAATTATGCAAAATTGTTATAATAGTTTTGAAAGATATGTATGTGAGAATACAGAAAAAAAAACGTAAAATTTTTTTGAAGAAAAACCATATTATATGTTGGAAAACTGATGACAACTTCAGGCACATTTTAAAATGTCCTGAAAATGCTAAGATATGTTTCTACATATTTGCCGACTGTAGCAGAACACGTATAACAGATTTTCTTCTATTTCAGACAATTTTAATGTTATATATGTGTGTGTATGTGTGTTTTATATATACATTATTATTATCATTATTACTCAGGAAGTATATTCCCTGAAAAAATACAGTTGACATTTTAGTTCCCATTCACCCTCAAAGTTAGCTAGGCCTGAATACATAAACATTACTTTGTTTTTGGAAAGCATCAATAATAAAGTCCACCCTTTTTTTCCAGTGGCTTGGTACTGGCTCTATGAAGCATGAGAATTATCCTTAAATAACATGCTTGTGGGTTTAAATAAATTACAGGACAATGAGACTTAGTTAACCATGATTTTCCTTTCTAGAAAACACAAATCTTCATGGAGGGTGAAAGACTTAGCATTACTCTACAAACGTCTCTCAGTCTGAGGAGAAAAGAAATAAATATACTTTCATTAAGTGTGCACTTCATTCCAGTCTTTTAGACAACGAGGGAGAAAACACAATCATCAACTTAGCTGTCCAGCCCGACAAATCCACAGGATTGAAAATGTACCATAACCATGAAAATTACAAAGCCAGGATGCATAGGAAATCTAATAGGTTCAAGGACTCTCCAAGTATTTTCAGAGACCTTATCGCCTAAGCTCATTATACCGATATGAAAAATAGAAGAAAAACGCTTGGCCCTTCTTTCTGGAGCTCATTCCAAAGTCAGAAGGAGAGTGTTCTACCAATTACCACAGTTGGAAAATTTCAAGTTTCTTTGTCTCAAAGTTAAGCAGAACTAAAAAGATTAACCTTATTTCCATTTCAGAATTAATATTCTCAGAAGGCAATTGTTCTAGATGTATTGATTACTTCTGCTAAGAAGAAATGTAGGGAAAGATAAAGCACGTGAAAAGTTCCAAACAAACTCTGGCTCTAAGCAATAAAAAAAATTGTAAAGGCTCATTTTAGGGAGTAAATTTTTGGAGATTAAGGCTCTAAGGGAGCAAACACATTTCCTATTGTGATATGAACACATAAGAATGTTCTAATATAATTTTAATTAATTTATCATGTGTCTGTCCCTTACCTTAACTTAGCATTTACTTTGTAAATTTATGTGGAAAGAAAAGAAAATAAACAGACCTGCCATAGCTTACCCCGGCATAGTTACTATTTCTATGAGTTTTGATTTCCCAAATATGTAAATTCAAGCCTAGTTTTCAAACTAATTTAACAGTGATGGCTGGTTGTGTTTCTGTAGCTGTTTAGTAAAGTTACTGTGTTTCTTATGTTTAAGTCTCATTTAAAAAGAAACCCAAACTTTTAAATATTTGACCTTATTTTTAGCAATAAGCACACACAGAAACCTTCATGAAGCCAAAAATAATTTGGCAATTTTATTTCTGAGAAGCCATAGAAATATTAGTTTTGATGACAGGATTTAAGCTTTAATTTACCAAGTGCCCATGCAAAGATATGTGACTTGCAAAATTTGCATTTAGGAAACTAAGATTAGCTTCTTTATAACTGCTGCTGTAATATTAATATAATAAGAAAGGGAAGAAGGTCAATTGATATGGCAACAACCAAATCAGCTCAATTTGGGTTGCAGAAAATTCTGTTTTCCTTTGACTTCTTCATGATAAATATTTTACTCAAGATCAAATTTTCAAAATTCTAATTGGTTAAATAAAAGAAGAAATTGATTCGCATTGACTCCATGGTGGTTATAAATAGAAAACATATTAAAAAGATACCACTAGATTCAGATAATTCACATTCTACTATTTTTTTATTACTACTATTATTATTACTAAATTCATGAACAGACATTAATATAAGCTCTTATGAAACGTAAAGGTTTTATACAAGAATATTTTATCCTTTTTAAATTTACCTCTAGGGTAAAATATTGATAATAGATAATTTCCTGTATATTTATGGTAGTTTTGACATTACAGCAGTAATGAAAGATACACTTCCAAAAGGATTTGGTGTCTACACAGACTGGTTCACACTGAGAAATCTTCATTTCCAGAGAATATTTGATGGGAAAATGAAAAGGCAAACATGATAAACAATCATAAGAGCAATTCTAAAAGATGATGTAGTGAAGTTTAACCAGGGAGTATGATTCAGGTTGGTGGTACTTTGGTGTGATCATCATGTTCCAGGATGTAACACTCAGCTTCAATCCTGTGAGTGACTTTTTCTTTGGATGCTGCAAGATTATATCTTGATTTATCGTCTCCTGGATTTCTCTTTCTTTTTCTTCTTTATGGATGACTTTTCCTCTAAGTGTCATTTGGATGTTGGATTTCTTTATTCCTTTCCTGAGCCTAATTTCACATTTCAGATTTCCTACCTGGTATTCAACCCCATCTAGTCAGCTCCCTACTAGACAACTTCACTTTCTGAAAACAAACTAATTAGTAATTCAAAATTGTAAAACTGAATAGGTCATAGAGAAACAATGAATAGGGTAGATGGAACTTCTTAAGAGAGAGTGGTAAAGAAATGTGTCTTTGAGAGGGGCACTGGATCCAATGGTCAAAGCTGGTAAGTTAGACATATGGTTTACACTCATAGGAAAATTAGAAGCAGAGAAAAGAGCATAAGCAAAATCCCTACAGTAAGAGAGTGCATGGTACATCTGAGCCTAGTGAACAAAGAGTAGCATAAGAAGTTGAAAATGAAGACAGGAGCCAAGATCATAACAGACCTGATAGAGCCTGAAAAATCATTTGATTTTCATTCTAACAGCAATAGAAAGACATTGAAGGGGTTAAAGAATCAAGTGTGACGTGCTGGGCTCATTCATTCATTCATTCATTTATTCAAAAGATATTCATTACATGCCCACTATGTGTCTGGCACTGTGCTAAGTGCCGGGAATATGATATGAAGGAAACAAACCATTCTTACTCACAAGAAACTTACCATTTAATGAAGACTGGGTTATTAATCAAATATGAGTATGCAAACCCAAACTGATATTTGTTCTGAAGGAAAAAAATAATGTAACAAACTCATTAATGAAAGAACCCGTAATATGGTAAAGCTGGTTCAACAATCCTTTGAGGAATAGGAACTTAAGTAGTTCATTAGTAAGGGCACCTTGAGATAGTTTTTTTTTTTTTTTTTTCTTTTTTCTTTTTCAAATGAGACATTTGTTTAATGTTCTATAGCACAGTAAACTTTAGTGTTTGGGAATGTTCACATTTCTGTGGCAGGATGTGGTAAACAGATAGTTAATATTTTCTGTATGTATAATTTATTGTTTCTGAATTTGAAATGAACATATATTAACATTAATATTTTAATTAAAATATTTTATAAAACTGCTAAACAGATATTTCAAATACGTTGCAAAGAGGAATATGAAGTTACTAGACAAATCGGGCTAATTGTTTTCTTTGTATCATACCTAAGAAACACCAAGACTGTAATAGGAAGCCTGAGAAACCGAGATGAATCACCAAGAGAACTGAAGAATATAAATATAAAAGCAATAATTCATCTGCCCTTGATGAATAAGAAAATTATTGAAGGTGAAAAGTTATAGCAGAATTTTAAAGGCTGCTTTTTCTCTATGGGTTCTTGATTCCTCATAGGAAAAGTAGAACATATGGCATCAGTGTGAATGTTCTAGGGTATATCAGCCTCCACGACTAATATTGCACATTGATTTCATTTAACAATAACAAAAGAAAGGGAAAAATAAAGTAATATTATAGACATCAGAATGGGTCCACTGCTAAGCACCTTTTATTATGGGTACACATTTTGTACTTGCAGTGTTTGTTCCTAAAATTCTTATAGAAAGAATCTTCCAGAAACCTAGCCTTCTTTAAATACAGGTCAGTTGGTGGCTAAGCCAGAATAATCCATAGATACCTCAATAAAATTCCTGCTTCACAACATCCAATAAGAATATATGTTTGACCCAATATTTTATAGAAAATTTAATATCAGTGTGATGTGATAATATATGATCACCCCCAAAATTCCGTTATTATCAAATCACCATACCCTTAGGAAACACCAGGTCCTAACAAATTTCAGACTAATCATTTAATATGGGTCCACATGAAAAATTTCTACCCACCACTTGGAGGGAGAAGGGACCTTAATTTCCCATAAGTTGCCTCTCTAATACATGGAAGAGAACAAAATCACTAAAAATAAGTTCCCTTAGCAAACTTGTTTCCATTTTGGGCTATGGAATGAGGTTGAGCCCTATATTCAGTATTTTAAATGTTACCCATATTGGATTCCCTTGGTGGTCCAACTATACTCTACAAAAACAAATAAATAGAAAAACAAACAAACAAAAAAGTGTTATTGGAGGAGTCAGTATAACTGAAGAAATGTCATTTTTATTTATCTTAGAGATTTGTTTTCATTGTAATACTCCGAAACAGGATGGATTTAGAGTTGGTTTCTCTCCAGAAAAATACATACCTGAAATGTTTATCTGAAATGTAGCCAAGTTTCTGAAGATTTGGACAAGATAGATATTATAAGAAGACAATTTTATTATTGAAAACGGATGATTGTCATGCTTTTCTAGTAAAAAATTTAAGTCTGGAAACTTTTGCTACCATGTACTGTACTCGGTAGCCATCACAGCAGCTTGTGTGTGTACAATTGTGAAGCATGTTGAAGTCATGGCATTATTCTGATTTGGATCTTGCTGTCTGCTGACTGCCTCATTTTTTAAGAGGGATGGCTTGCATGTACAATGTACAGTATAATATGTGAATCTGAGCCAATCAAAAAAGCTCCAAAATGCTTCCATTACTCAAGAAACCTTCAAGTTCTTCATGGCACATATGAGAAAAGATGAAAGTTCACTTTCTTGGAAAAACAAATACTTCCTGTACAAATAAACACAGACATTTATAGCGTATAAATTGTTTGTGAAAATGATTTTACTTGAAAAGAAACAAAGAAAAGATTAAGTTATTGTCATATTAAACAGTTGCTACTGTGCATATCTTCTCTTTTGAAATCTCTACCAAGAACCCAAGGCTCAAATATTTGATGATTTAAGTAGTCTATATTTGGACCATTTTCTTTTTGGTCAAATCTTTTAAAGATGTCTTAGGGAGGACATAAAAAGCACAAACCAGAAAAGAAGACCACAACAAAAACAACAAAGTAGACATAATCAAAACTAAAGATTTATGCCCTCTGTAATATGCTGTTACAAAATGAAAAGATAATCCAAAGACTGGGATGAAATATTTTAAATATTTATCAAATATATTTGACAAAGTGCTTGTATCTGTAATATAAAAAGAGTATTTAAAATTCAATGATAAGGAAACAGACACAGTTTTTAAAAAATAGGCGAGATTTTAAAAGACAATTCAAGAAAGGTAATATACAAGGAGCAAATAAGCACATGAAAATATGCTCAGCATCATTACTCATCTGAGAAATGCAAATCAAAACCTAAATGAGTTAACAGTAAAACACTCTAAAGATGACTAAAATTTGAAAGATTGACAACACCAAGTGTTAGTAGGGATATGAAACAACTGGATTTTTCATACATTGCCGATGAGAAGGTAAAACAGTGTAACTGCTTAGGAAAAACAATTGGGTGGTTTCTTATAAAGTTAAAAATAAAGGTATACAAAACATATAATCCAATTTGAGCTAATTTGAACCTCTTGGAGTTTGACATAAAAGTAGTGAGGAGCTCAGCTGACAGATGACTTTGTCTTGCCAGGAGGCAGTAACAGTGAAATCAGAATAACAAGATAAATTGGGAATATTGTTTGGCAGCAACTATTATAGTACTGGCATTTGCTTAGAAAATTACTTTATGTATTTGCATATAATTCTCTTAGTATACTTTTGCCAAAGACTAATGGGATTTATTTTATTTATTGGAATAAACAAAAGCAGTTTTATTCCAAAATCTATAACTAATTTGTTTATGATATTTTCTGGGTTGCTTAATTCTTTGGCCATGATTCTAATGTTCTAACATCTTTCTTATCTCTCTCATAGAGGAGTTGAAAATATAAAATGACATAATGGATATGTTAGTGGTTTGGAAATTGTAAAACACTGATTGACTATGAACGATTATATTCAAGCAACTATTAATTTTATCAATTTCATTTTATCATTATTATAGATATTGAAAGGTCTAAAATTATTAAACTTGATTCCTGCCATTTGCTATGATCAATCATTAGTTAATAAAAACCATAATGACTAAATACCTCAATCTGCAGAAATAAAAGAGGAATAGATACTACTCATACGATTATCAAAATATTTGCTTTGACTTTATTTCAGTCACCCTGAAAAATAATTCCATGTAGGGTAAAATTGCAAAATTATTGAAAATTTGCTTTATTTAAGTGCTTTAGGACTTTTTTTTATAAAACCCTGGCTTTTTATTATGTAAATATTTCCCTTGATTTCAAGAGGTAATAATCATTATAACACTGATTTCAAGTTCTATAATATATACCATACGAAAAAACAGGATGTGTCAAAACCAAAATTCTTCTAATAAGTGATTGTTGGATGACTCTTTTTTGAAATCATGCTTCAATATTTATCCATATGCTTCAGAGAAAACAATTGGCACATGCATTAAAATCAGTGGGAGAAGGTTACCTAATTTTAGACATGCTGAACTAGACTTTGTAGTTTGCCAATTGTATTAAATCATAATTAATAAAAATTACAAGAGCTCTGCTTTCATGTTTTAAGAAATCCAAATACTCACAAATGTTGAATTAATAAAACTGGAGATTGAACATAAAATTTTTCTCAATTTATAACAATGAATTGTAAGTTAAGTGTTCAATTTACACTCAAGTGGAAATTCTTCTATTATATATATATATTTAATTGAAGTATAATTGATTTACAATTCATGTTAATTTCAGGTGCACAACACAGTGATTCAGTTATACATACATATATATATATATTTTCAGTTTCTTTTCTCTTATAGGTTATCACAAAATATTGAGTACAGTCCCCTGTGCTATACAGTAGGTCCTTGTTGGTTATCTATTTTATATATAGTAGTGTTTATCTGTTAATCCCAATCTACTAATTTATCCCTCCCCCCTCTTTCTCTTTTGGTAATCACTATTTCTGTGAATCTGTTTCTGTTTTGTAATTAAGTTCATTTGTATCATTTTTTTAGATTCCACATATAGGTGATGTCATATATTTGTCTTTGTCTGGTTTACTTCACTTAGTATGATAATCTCTAGATCCATCCATGCTGCTGCAAATGACATTATTTCATTCTTTTTATGGCTAAGTAATATTCCACTATATATATATATATATATATATATATATATATATATACCACATCTTCTTTATCCATGGACATCTAGGTTGCTTCAAGGAGACTGATTTCTGTAAATTTTACAACTGAAGAGTTTTTAAAAAGCCAAGGACATATTTACTATTTGCCTATAAATTCAACACTAACACATTAATATTTGAGGTAATGGATATATGTAGCATAAAAATCTTTTCTAACTCCAAATACATATTATGTCCTATAAGCATCTCTTTAAATTGCCATCTCTTCTCACTCAGCTATGTACTCTAAAGACAGGAATAGTATTTTATTTATCTTTGTATCACTATACCTAGAAAAAAATCAATGATTTTTATATTCACAAGTACAAAATATCGAGTCCACGCCACTCTGAGCTTGAAGGTTCATCTCTGAATACTTGACATATATTATCTAATTCTACCCTTATATAAATACTACAAAATTTTAGTTAATGTTTAGTTCTGTTAATTCATTTACGATGTCAGGTAATCATCACTAGTATAGCATATGTTCTCTAAGTTAAATGTTAATAATAGAGATAATATCTATATTTTAAAGATCAGTACAAGTGACACTGACATTGTTAAATGTTTCCTAGAATCAATTTGAGAAATTATTGCTTAAAGTAGAGGAAAAACATGACAAAGATAAAATGATAAAATATTATCAAAAAGGTAAGGGAAGGGAACAGAGATTGATTTTTGAGAAATGTAAGTGATCCTGGTTTAGAAACAAAAGCAAGAAAAAGAGGAAATAATCTGAAATAATTGAAGGAATAAAATTTATGAATTAAAAACTACATATTAATATATAGACATGTATATCATATCAATGGCAATACAACTCAATTTAAAGAATTGACTTCTTTCTCTGCAAATACCTATAAGATACATCCTTTCTGAAATCATTCTTCGGTAAAAATAAAAGATAACTATAAAAAGAATCCAATGACAATCTAGAGAGGAAATATAAATTTTGTCCAAAAAACAATATTCTTATCGGTATCAGCCATCTCCTTTCCAACATGACATTTGAGAAGCTATGTGAAAACCTTTAAAAGATTTTGAGAAGAAATAGTTTTATACATGACTGCTAGAAAAATTCTATGTATTCACTGAACAGTTCCCTCTTTCTGTGTGCCAACTATGTTTCCCAGACTCTCTTACAGTTAGATTTGGGCCATATGACTGAATTCTGGCCAGCAAGGGGGAGGCGGGTGTAGGGGTGTTGGAAGAAATTTATTCTGGCTCATACAAGCCTTCTATGGAAATGGTCAGTCATCTTCTGCTTTCTGCAGCAAACTAGGAATCTGTTCATAAGACTGAATTAGTAATTCAAAGAGATTCAGAAGGCCAGGATCACTGCTAGGAGAAAAACAATCAGAGCTGCAACTATGTTGTGATGTTAATGAGAATAAACTTGCTGTATTCGTTTCCTATTGTTACTGTAAAAAACTGCCATAAATTTAGTGGTAAAAAAAAAAAACAAAAAAAAAACAAATTATCTGATAGTTCTAGCGGTCAGAAGTCTAAATTGTGCTCATAGTACTGAAGTCAAGATGTTGGCCCATCTGCATTCTTTCTGAAGACTTTAGGGGACAATCCATTCCTTGCTGTTTCAAAAGGCTGCCGACATTTCTTAGTTCACAGCCTCATCACTCCAACCTCTGCTTCTTTCCTCACTTCTTTTTGACTCTGACCCTCCCACCTCCCTCTTATAAGGACTCTCAATTATATTCAGCCTGCTAAAATATTCCAGGATAATATCTCCATATCGAGTCTTAACTTATCATATCTGAAAATCCCCTTTTGCCATGGTTATATATGCAAGAGGTTTGAGTAATTAGGATGTGGACATCTTGGGGGGCCACTATTCTGCCTACTAAACTTGGATATGTAAACTGCTAAGATTTGGGGGTATATTTGTTACTGCAGTATAGCCGAGCCTCTCAGGACTAATAAACAAAACAGGTTTTTCTCTAGCAAAATGTTAATGTGAAAACCTCCACAGATATGTAATGTCTCAAATATATCATACATATCCCCTCTCTTTAAACTATTGGAAATAAACTCTTTTATTTGAGAAATAAAGCAAAATTTCAAACTCAAGACTGCAACAATGGCTTAAATGGACTCTATCAGGCATGAACATCAAGTTTAAGAATTTGTGTGCTATGGCTCCACCAACTGTAATGCTTCTGCTTTTGTTTCATTCCCCAAATCAAGAATGTGTTTACTAGGATACATCCTTCTGTTCATAGTGTACACTCAATTTCTTGTTTTGACAGCTATTAAAAAACCAACTAAGCTGGTGCTTTCCTGTACCTATTATGGCTAGATCTAGTTTAGCCTTTCACAAGGTTGGGACATATTTCTTGCAGAATTTTTAAATGATTTTTTTTTGTGTGGGAATGTATATTGGTGTAACCGCTATGGAATACAATGTGGAGGTTCCTTAAAAAACTAAAAACAAAACTACCATATGATCCAGCAAACCCACTGCTGGACATATATCTGGAAAAGACAAAAACTCTAATTCAAAAAGATACACACATCCCAATGTTCATAGCCACACTATTTACAGTAGCCAAGACATGGAAGCAGCCTAAGTGGCCATTGATAGGGGAACAGATAAATAAGATGTGGTGTGTGTGCATACGCACACACATTCAGCAGGCTGAATATATATATATATATATATATATATATATATATATATATACACACACATATATACGTATGTGTATATATATATATATATATGAATAGTACTCAGTAATAAAAAAGAATGAAATATTGCCATTTGCAGCAACATGGATGGACTTAGAGATTATCATCCTAAATGAAGTAAGTCAGAAAGAGAAAGACAAATATCATATGATATTGTTTCTATGTGGAATCTAAAAAAATGATATAAAAGAACTCATTTACAAAACAGAAATAGACTCATAGACATAGAAAACAAACTTATGGTTACTAAAGGGGAAAGCTTGTGGGAGGCAGAAGGAATAAATTAGGAATATGGGATCAGCAGATACACACTACCATATACAAAATTGATAAACAACAAGGATTTACTGTATAGCACAGGGAACTATATTCAACATCTTGTAATAATTCATAATGGAAAAGAATCTAAAAAAAAAAAAAATATATATATATAACTGAATCACTTTGCTGTACACCTGAAACTAACACAATATTGTAAATCAACTATCCTTCAATAAAAAAATAAAATAATATTTTTCCTCACAGTGTTACATGAAGTAACATAAGGGCTGTCTCCTTTATCAAAGAACCTGAGTAATAATATTCTGCATTTCTAAATCCTGTGGTATGTACACACTACTATATATAAAATGGATAATCAACAAGGACCTACCGTATAGGCCCTGTATACTCAATATTTTGTAATAACCTTTAAGGGAAAAGAATCTGAAAAAGAACTTATAAGGGAAAAGTTATATATACATATATACACACATATATATATCTGAATCACTGTGCCGGACATCTGAAATTAACCCAACATTGTAAATCAACTATCCTTCAATAAAAAAGAAAGAAAGAATAAATGTCATGGTAAATCTCTTGCTTCCTTGTGTTCTTGGCAGCTACCAGGTATCCTGTTACTACTCTTTTTCCACATATTTTCTTCCATTATCATATTAGTCAGAGCAGATTAGCTGCTTTAGCAAACTATTCCAATTTTTACTGGCTAAAAACAATATAATTTTTGGCCTGTTTATGTCATGATCTAAAGCAGGTTGGCACCACGGGAGGATGTATTAGTCAGCTAAGTTTGCCATAGAAGGTACCATAGATTGCGTGAAATATATTATCTCAAAGTCTTGGAGCTTGAAAGGTCAAGGTCAAGGTTGTGGCTGATTTCTTTTCTGGTGACAGGTCTCTTCCTGGCTTGCAGATGGCTGCCTTCTTGCTGTGTCCTCATGCAGCAGAAAAACAGAGATCTCTCTCTCTTTTTCTCTTCTTATAAGACCACCAATCCTGTTGGATTGGGACCTACCCTTATGACCTCATTTAATTTTAATTACCTTTTAAAGACCCTATCTCCACATACAGTCACATTGGGAATTAAGGCTTCAACATATGAATTTGGAGGGACATAATTCATTCCATAGCATTCAATCCCTGGACTCCAAAATTCATGACCTTATCACATGAAAATTATATTTTTTCCAAGCTAACAGCCCCCAAAGTCTTAGCTGATTACAGCATCAATTCTAAAGTCTAAAATCCAAAGTCACATCTAAATATGATCTAAATCATGTATGGGTGAGACTTGAGGTACAATTCATCTTGAGGCAAATTCATCTCCAGCTGTGAACCTGAGAAACCAGACAAGTTATATGCTTCCCAAATACAATAGTAAGACAGGCATAGGATAGACATTCCAATTTCAAAAGGGAGAAATTGGAAAGAAGGAAGAGCTGCTAGGTCCCAAGCAAGTCCAAAACCTTGCAAGGTAAATTCCATTAGCTCTTAAGGTTTAAGAACAAACACTCTTTTTGAATTATGGTTTTCTCAGGGTATATGTCCAGTAGTGGGATTGCTGTGTTGTATGGTAGTTCTATTTTTAGTTTTTTAAGGAACCTCCATACTGTTCTCCATAGCGGCTGTATCAATTTACATTCTTACCAACAGTGCAAGAGGGTCCCCTTTTCTCCACACCCTCTCCAGCATTTATTGTTTGTAGATTTTTTTGATGCTTTGTGACCACCTAGAGGGGTGTGATAGGGAGGGTGCGAGGGAGAGAGATGCCAGAGGGAAGAGATATGGGGATATATGTATATGTATAGCTGATTCACTTTGTTATAAAGCAGAACCTAACACACCATTGTAAAGCAATTATACTCCAATAAACATGTTAAAAAAAAAAAGAACAACACTCTTTGATCAATGTTCTGCTCTCCCCACCCACTGAGGCAGTGAGGTCCCACCTTCAGAAACCACTAGGGCAGTAATTCCATACCCCGGAACTCTGCCCTCCAATTCTGTTGGAAAGCCCCACCTGCAAAGCTTTTCAGGGTGGTCCCAGCCCCAAGGATTCAGTTGAAGGCCATCTGGCCTTTTGATACTTATGCGATGGTTCACCCTATGAAACCTGGGAGACAGTTTTGATGATCTCTGAATCACCTTTGGGGTCATTCTTTCCTTTTCTTGAGGAACAGGACACATTCACAGCCAAATAACTGTTCCAATCCTGTAAGAGCTAAGAAGTCTAATAGCCTTCTTTGATTTCGTGTCATTTTTTCTGTCCATTTTAGCCCCAGCTGGCAGTGACTCTGCTGGCATAACTCCATCTCTATTCCTGGCTTCCAAAGAGATGGCTGATTTCGTCCATTAGTCACATCCATAATCTCTTTATCAAATGGTAGTTCAGCCACACCCTTAGTGATCTCTTCAGAACAATCTTTCTCAATTTTTGAATATATATAAATTGATAATTTTCCACATCTCTAAGTTCTGGTGCCTTTTGGCTAACAATTTCCTCCTTAATCCATCTCTCTCCACTCACATTTTACAATGAGCAATAAAGAAGATTCCCAGCTGTATCTTCAATACTTTGCTTAGAAATCTCCTCTGCTCTGCATCTAATTTCACTGCTTGCAAGTTCTACTTTCCTCAGAACACTAGAGCACAATTTAGCCATGTTCTTTGCCAATTATAATAAGGATGACTTTTCCTGTAATTTGTAATAACCTGTTCCTCATTTTTCTGAGACCTCACAAGAATGGCTTTTAACATCCATATTTCTATCAACGTTCTGTTCACAGCAATCTACACTTTTTCTAGCATGCACTGCAAAACTCCTCCAGCATCTACCCTTTACCCAGTTCAAAAACACTTTCACCTTTTTAGGCATTTTTTGCAGTAGCATCCCATTTCTTGTTACCAAACTCAGTATTTGTCACCTTGGGCTGCCATAACAATTACCATAGACTGTGCAAAGGACTGAATGTTTGTGTCATCCCAAAATGCATGTGCTGAAATTCCAACCTCCAATGTGTCGGTATAGGAGGTGGGGTGATTAGGAAGTAATTAGGTCAGGAGGGTAGAGCCCTCATGAGTGGGATTAGTGCCCTGTAAAAGGAACCCCAGCAAGTTCTTTCGCCCACTTTCTATCATGTGAGGATACAAGAAGACTGCAACCCAGAAGAAGGCCCTCACCAGAAGCCAACCATGCTAGCAACCTGATCTCAAATTCCCAGTCACCAGAACTGTGAGAAATAAATGTCTGTTGTCTATAAGCCACCCAGTGTAAAGCAGCAGCCCAAACTGACTAAGACTGAGTGGCTTAAACAAGTGAAATTTATTTTCTCACCATTCTGGAGGTTAGAAGCCCAAGACCAAGGTTCTGGCTGATTTGGGTTCTGGTGAGAACTTTCTTCCTGGTTTACAGATGACCCCATTCCCTCTGTGTCCTCTTGTGACAGAAAGAGAGAGAGATCTTCCTCCCTTCCTCTTCTTATAAGGCCACCAATCCTATTGGATTAGGGACCCATCTTCATGACCTCATTTAATCTTAATTATTGCGTAAAAGTTCTGTCTCCAAATACAGTCGCATTGGGGGTTAGGGCTTCAACATACACATTGCAGAGGAGATACAATTCAGCCCATGGCAAAGTTGAAGGGTCTATTCATGTAGTTAATCTAGATTCTGGCTCCTTTACACCATCTGCCATTTTCCCAGACCTCAGAGTTCTTTACTGTATCTTCATCATTAGTTGCTGACAAAGGAAGGAAGGATACTACAGGATGGCTTGGAAAAATTTATATACTATCTGAAAATAGCCTATATCATGTCTACCCACATTCTTTTGGCTAGAACTCAGTCTAATGGCCACACTTAGTGTAAGAGAACTGGGAAATCTAGTTTAGACATGAACCCAAGCAGAGAAATGAAAATAGATATTGGTGTACACTAGCAGTCTCTGCCTTCATAACCCTTCTTTAAAATTTTATGTTTAGGAATCCACTAAAAAAAAACAAAAACAAAAACAAAAACTATTAAAACTAAAACATGAGTTCAGCAAGTTTTCAGAATTTAAGACCAATAAACAAAAATAAATTATATTTCCATACTCTATATACTAGTAATGGATAATCAAAATGAAATTAAAGAAAATTCCATCTAAAATGGTGTAAAATAAAATACTTAGAAACAAATTTAACAGAAGACATTCCAAATCAATACAGAAAAATCAACTGTATTTCTGTGCTTTTATACAGTAGAAATGAATAATCAGAATGAAATTGCAAAAGATAATTTCAATTACAATATCATCAAAAAGAATAAAATAATGAAAAATAAATGTAACAAAAGAAGTTAAAAATGTACATTGTGAAAACTAGTAAACATTGTTGTAGGAAATTGAGAAAGATCTAAATAATTAGAAACACAATATACACTTATGGATTGAAAACATTATTTTTAAATGGCAATACTTACTAAATTGATCTACAGATTCAACACAATCTGTATCAAAATCCCAAATGATTTATATGTGGAAATTGACAAGTTTATCCTAAATTTTATATGGAAATTCAAGAAGAACCAAAACAATCTTCAAAAAGAAGAACAAAATTTTTGTTCTCTCACTTCCCAATTTTAAAACTTACTGCAAACCTGCAGTAATCAAGACAGAGTGGAACTGGCATAAGGACAGACAAATATATTAATAGGATCTAATTGAGAGTGCAGACATAAACTCTTATCTTCATGGTCAATTTATTATAAACAAGGATGCCAACACAATTCAAAGGGAGAAAGAGTAATTGTTTCAACAAATGGTGCTGGAACAACTGGATATCCACATGCAAAAGGATGAAGTTGAACAGCTCCCATACACCATACACAAAAATCAACTCAAAATGGATCATATCAAAATGTAAAATCCAAAACTATAAAATTCTTACAAGAAAATACAGGTACAAATCTTCATGACCTTGGGTTATGCAAAGCCTTCTTAGATATAATACTAAGAGCACAAGAATGAAAGAAAAAAAATGATAATTTGGACTTCATGAAAATTAAAAACTTTCATCCTGCAAAAGAATAGTACAAAGAAGATGAAAAAACAAACCACAAAATGAGATAAATACTTTCAAATAATATATATAATCCAGAATATGTGAAGAAAATATAAACTCAGTTTCCAAGTCTTGCTTTGTAGCCTGTATTACCCAGTTATTAAAACCAAATACACCAGAAGAAAACTACAGCCAATAATTCTTATAAATATTAATATAAATAGATGCAAAAATCCTTTAAAAATACTAGAAAACTGAATCTCAAAACATGTAAAAAGGAGTATATACCATGACCAAGTGGGATGGCTATAGAAAAAAACAAAAAAACAAAAAACAACAGACAATAACAAGTGTTAGCAAGAACGTGGAAAAAATGAAATAATCATTCACTGCTTCTGGGAATGTAACATGATGCAGCCACTTTAGAAAACAGTTTTGTCAGTTTTTCAAAAGTTATACTAAGGGTTACCATATGATCCAGCAATTCTACTCATAGGTATATATCCAAGAGGAATAAAAATAGAAATCCAAGCAACAACTTGCATACTAACATGCATAGTAGCATTACTCATAATAGTAAAAAAGTGGAAGTAACTTACATGCTCATCAACTGATGAGCAATCAATAAACAAACTGTGATATGTCCATATGATAGAAAATTATTTAGCAATAAGAAGAAATGAAGTATTGATACATGCTACAACTGGATGAACCTTGAAAACCTTACGTCAAGTGAAAGAAGGCAGTCAGGAAAGACCACATATTGTACGATTCTATTTATATGAAATATCTATAATAGACAATTCTATAGAGATAGAAATTAGATTAATCATTGCCTAATTGTCCCTAGGACTCAGGTAATGGGGGGAGTAATGAATAGGGAATGACTACTAAGAGGTAAGAGGATTAATTTTTTAGTACAGTCGTCCCTTGGTATCTGTGAATATCAAAATCCAGGGATGCTCGAATCTCATATAAAATGGCATAGTATTTGCATATAACCTACACATATCCTCCCATATACTTTAATTCTTCCCTAGATTACTTACAATATCTAACATGACGTAAATGCTATGTAAATAGTTGCCAACCAGTAAATTCAAGATTTGCTTTTTGGAACTTTCTGTAATTTTTTTGAGGGGGGAAGAGATGGTTGAATCTGGGGATGAGAAATCTGCAGATACAGAAGGCCAACTCTAATGAGAATTTTTTAAACTTGTATATATACTCGTATAAAAACAGAGTTTTAGGGTATAAGTGGTCTGAGAAAAGTGTAATCTTCTACTTGGTGATAAGTGGTAAACTTCATGATAATGAAAATTTGGTCTCGTATTCAGGAAAACCTAGTTAATAGAGGAGTGAGGATTTTAACTCCTCCTTGAGTATTGGTAGGTCAGAGAAAATACTTTGTCAATATTGTGTAGCTTTCTTTTAGTTGCATCACTTTCTTTTATAAAATTTTAAGTTTTTTTTTTTTTCTATCTTAGGGAAAACAAGTGTTCTAAAGATTATAGAAAATTTGGGATTTAAAGAAAAGTTTAAAAAAGAGAATTTTACCCAACATTTAGAGATAATCATAATGGATAATTTGTTCTACTTCCTGCCATTTTTAAGTGCACATATAACTTTTAATTACATAATATATAAAAAGATATATATATTACCTTTAAAATTTGCAAGTTTCTCACCTTAGTTAAGTAATGTTTGCTCATTGTAAAAAAAGAAAAGTTTGACAATAAACCTGGAGAAGGATATAAAAATTACCCTCAAATTCCATTATCCAGAGATAAAAACTAGAAACAGTCCACTGTACATACAAAGGGTGGATTCATGCAGATATTCGCCTAGTTTAAGTACCTCTGATGGAACTTCCCTCACCATTCAGTAATTTTTTCTTTCTCCTCTCTGAAGGTTTCCTCTCCGTCAACATTATAGTAGATGCTGATACTTCCAGAAGATTCCACCCCCTCCTCAACCTTGCTCATTTCTTTCCCCATTTGTCATTGTTTCAGTGTGCAGTATGATTTCCTCTCAATTGCTTCTGTCTGAGGGCCCTTAGCCTTGGCCTCATTTTCTTCTCTGATACCAGAGCATTCCTGAACTTATATTTTCTTCTTATTTGGCTCTTCTGCTTACTTGACTTTCCCATCTCTAGGACTTCTCTCCCCACTTACACCCTTCCTGCCAACACAACTCTTTGATGAAACGGTATCCCTTTGGCTTCTACTGGAGTCAACTGCAAAACTGACATTTTGACTCTTCTACAGGAGTCAAGATTTGGGGCTCAGACAGTCATTTTGAGGGCACTGTGAGCTGTTTCTTTGCTTTAAAAGTGTTTTTATATGTTTAAATATATTTAACTATGTTTAAAAGAGAAAAGTTTCTTCATGACATTTGATTTTAACTAGTATTTATAATTCATGGTGGATAAAGTTTGCTATTACTAGAAGGTCTTGTGATTCTCATAAAAATACATTTCAAGTTCTCATTACATCCTCAACTGACATTATCAATTTAAGCAACTCAACTTTTTATGCATTTTTGAGTATTGCCTGCATAGTGCCAGTACAAATTGTCCAGAAAGTGTTTTACAGTTATTAATATGTTATCAGAGATGGTTTAACTTAATCGAGTTGGGACATCAAAATTTGCATGTCATTTACCAAGAACCTCAATTTCTTCTCCAAAATAGTAATATTAAATTATTATATTATATTAAATAAAACTTTAACATTTTATTAAGTCTCAAAGTAAAAAATATGTATATATTACATATATTTTATATATTTTTACTTTATTTTCATCATATATATAAGTTTATATATACATATAAAGAATAAATATGTGATAAAAGATAAACTGAGGTACTTTAAAATTTTCAAGAGTTTATTTGAGCATACCTCGATTCGAATAAGGCAGTGCCAAGCCAAAGGTAGCTAAGAACACTCCATCAACAAGGGCTAGTGGCGAGGTTTTATAGAGAAGAAGCTGAAACAAAGGAAGAAAATTATTTGATTGGCTATAGCATAAGCAATTGTTTTATTTGGGAAAGCTTATTTGGCTGTTTGTGACTATTGTTTCTAAGTTTCATTTTTTCAGATTCAAGTGCATTGACTCTGGCTTAGGTTTTTGTTTGCTTACATAGGCTACCAAGGTGTTAAAGCCACCTCAGTCTAATCACCTGCTTGTTTAATTACATAGATAGATGATAGATGATAGATAGATAGATAGATGATTGATAGATATATATTTAGTTATATATATATATCTAAAATTATATATAAATGTAAATAAATATATATAAAACCTTAAATCCCAGCATTAATCAGAAATAATTTTATCCTTCCACAAGTGCCATGTAATCATCCATAAAACCTTTCCCCAATCACATGGATTAGAAATTCACCTCTAGGATATATTTACTTTTGTGTTTAAAATCTTTGCAACAACTCATTTATCCATAGAGGAAGAACTTCGTGCTTTGTTGCATGTAAATGCAGTCAAAGTTTGTATTTATATTGGGCCTTACCATATATGTAAAGAATTCATACTCACCACCTAATTTCCTTCTCTCAGTCATCCTGTGAGGCAGTAATAGCATGTAATATTTTTGTTTTCAAAAATTAAAAAAAAAACAGTTTCATAGTAGTTTAATGATTTATCCCAAAATATCTGGTTAAATTTGCGAGGGTCAAGAAGGAGGGAAGATTGGACTGTCTTCTCTGAGATCTCTATCCTGTCCTTCTTCAGCTTTGCTGCATTTTACAGGAAAACCGCCATCTTTTTTTTTCTTTATTTATTTTTATTTTGGAGCCCTTGCTCTCTAGCTTCCAGGTGGGATCTGCAATGAGTGTCTGGAACCTATGACTGGGGTGCTAGAAGAATGAGAAACCAGAATCTTTCCCCTTCTCTCTGCTCCTGTGGTGTGTCTGGTTGTACTTGGTTCCTCCTTGGCCCCCACTCCTGACCACAGCCCATCCATTATGATTTCAGCAGCTGTGACGCAGCCATGATTTCTGGACTCTGGTAACTCCACTTGTTCCCATTGCCCTTCTAGTCCTAGGATGAAAGCAGCTTCCTGCTGTTGCTAATTTCTGGGTGGCCTCACTCTCAGGTCTTCTGACCATTTCCTTGTATCCATTAACCTCTCATTGTTTGTTTTTTTTGCCTAGATCTCAATTGTTATTTGAGAGATACCATCAATGCTTCCATCTGTAAAAGTATTAATCCCAATACTATTTTTCTGTTTCATGAAATAATATCTTCTATTCTTTGCTTAAAATAAGAAATAACTCTCTTTTATTGTTCATTATGTATTATTGATGTAAACTATAGGAGCTTATTGCTCTTATATTTGAGTTCCTAAAAACATTTTCCATTGAATGCCTTTGATTAGGATAAGACAGTTAATGTAAGAAGAAAAAAAAAAGCCTGTGTAGTGATTAGAATCAAAGAATTAATGTAATTCTTGCTCAGCCTTTCAAAAGCTGTATGACCTTGAGCTACTTTGTCCATGAACCTGTGTTTAGAAATAAGAATTCATAGGACTTAGGATTCTTGTGAGGAATGAATGAGTTAGTATGTGGGAAGGACACAGTGTATTGCTTGATTCATAAACACTAATAAAAAGTAACCATTTTAAGGTGCTTTTGAGAATTCAGTTAAGCACAGATTATTGTGATTTATATAATTATAGATTTAAAACTGTTTATTTGGGTTGTGAGAACTTTAAAATCATTTATGTATGTGTGTGTGTGTGTATATAGCTATATATAATATATATGCACATATATACCATTGTATAAATCAATTTAAATATGCTTTTCTAAAATCTTTAGATTTTAAATTTCAGAAACTTAAGAAAAAATAATATTCTAGAATTTTAATGTTTTAAAAAGATATATTTATTATAACAAAATTAATATTAAAGTGTTTGCAAAGAAGCTTTTTGCAAATGCAAAATGTGTTCCTGAAGAAAAAAATATATGTATATATACATATATATGTATATTTATTTATTTATTTATTCCAGTAAAAGATTTAACTACCTTGAATCTACATAAGAGAATGCTAAGGTCTTCAGATATGCAGAAAAGTCTCTGGGAGATATAACATAAATTAGGTAATTTTCTTTTTATATAACTACTTTTGGAGATGAGCTAAAGTACTGCATAATAGTCCTGATTTGGTTAACTCTAAAATCCTTATTTATTTATCTGTTCTAGTATCGTGTCTTTAAGGATCCTTTTAGGAACACCTGGAGAAGGAAGGAAGGAAGGAAGGAAGGAAGGAGGGAAGAAAGAAGGAAAGAAAAAAGGAGAGAAAGTGGGGGACCTTCAAGATGGTGGAAAAGACATGGAGATCACCTTCCTCGAAAGAAAGAAAAGGGAGAGAGGGAGAGAGAGAGGAAGGAAGGAAGGAAGGAAGGAAGGAGATGGTACCTGAAGAATAATACATTTTGTCTAAGGCTGAAGGGGAAGAAAAGTCCCAAAACAAAAAGCAGGACAAAACAGAAGCTGGGGACAAGTCTACAGGTAGAAATGGACAGAAACAAATTCTATTATTCCTACGTCAAACATAAAAGAAAGTAAAAGTGATAAAGACGAGGATCTAGTAACTATAAAAATTCATAGTAATTTCAGGAGCCATTACAAAAAGCAAGTTTCAAGTTCTGAATTACAAAAAGTTAGCAGTCAGTTGGGACCCTAAGTTAATGAAAGATTGATGTATTCCAACTACATCTGACTTCTATATTGTAGAAGTACACTCTTCTGACTCCATTCCAAATATATGTTATTCTAAAATCAGATTTCAAAATTTGGCCAAAATGGAACTCAAAAGAACATTATGTAAATATCACTTCTTGTTTCAATTCTCTTAAAAATCCCTAGGCTCTGTTGCAGTAAAATTTACATATGTGGAACATGGTTTTGAATATATATATATATATATATATATATATATATATATTACAAACATTCACTGCAACAATAGTCATCCTTGATTTGCCCTTTTATAATGTACCCACTACATGTATGCAGAGCTATAATGGGGCTTTGTAAATCATCCAACAAACTCCAAGCATAGGAGTCTTTCTGTGGAATTCAAGACGTTAATATTTCCTTTCTAACCAAATTAGCTCCACATGTTCTCTGCTGCAACTAATCTCTCACTGCAACAATAGTCATCCTTGATTTGCCCTTTTATAATGTACCCACTACATGTATGCAGAGCTATAATGGGGCTTTGTAAATCATCCAACAAACTCCAAGCATAGGAGTCTTTCTGTGGAATTCAAGACGTTAATATTTCCTTTCTAACCAAATTAGCTCCACATGTTCTCTGCTGCAACTAATCTCCTTTCTGTGGAATGAGGCATGGGCTGACTCATTCTTTATTTTTTGAACATGACTATTTATTCCAGAGTAACCCTCATTTCACATAGCTTCAGTCTCCTTACCATTGCTGTGCACCCAGCATTCTTGCTGACCTTTGGAGCAAAGGTGTGGAATTATGGGAGAAAATCCTTATACTACTCATGTACAGGCTAAGGAGACTTGGACGGTCATCTCACAAGTGGTAGACTTTAGATAGCTGTGTGGCAGAAAAATAATTTCTTGTCTACAGAAAGTTTAGGATGGATAAAGTGCCCCCAAACATACATATCTGAGAATAAGAACAAGATTAAGAATTATATTATTGATAATGTCCTAAATGTCAGGCCTTGATCCCTACTTACAATATTGCTAATCCTTACAAAGATAAGGTGGCTAATATAACCCCATTTTGAACAAGAGAAGACAGTCACACAGCTAATAATTAATAGAGTAGAAATTCAAACCCAACTCTCATGGTTCTAAAACCAATGGCTTTGAAATGCATCCTCTCCATCATTTGCTTCTCAAAGTGGCCTTTGCAGAGGTGGATTAGAGATCACAATGACTACTTCTATCTGTGAACTAATTAATAATACTCAAAAGGTGAAGTGACTGTTAAGGCCTCAAGGCTTAGAGATAGAGTCTGAACCACATTCTGGCTCTAAGGATGCCCAATTCTGTGCTACTTTACTTCCATCACTCAATTCACTTAGAGTATTTAGCTGAAGACCCATCTAACAGGGTCTCCTTAGGGAGAGGGAAGGAAAAACTGAAGGAGAAGAGAAAGGAGACAGGTAAGAGCTGAAGTGTGAATACTTGGAAGGCAGAATCTGTATGCTATTTGTTGTTGCGTTCATAACACCTAGCATGGTGTCTTGAACATAGTGATATTTGGTATTTGATAATATTTAATAAATGAATAAACAAAGAATAGATGATAGATGATGATGATTTAGATAGATAGATAGATAAATGATAGATAGGTAGATAGTTAGATAGATGATAGAAAAAATAATATAAAAACCATTGGTGGGTGGGGTTTGTTTTCTTTTTTTTTGTTTGTTTGCATAGTAAAAATCTCACTATATTATTATAAAGAATATCTGACTGGGTATCTGGACAGTTTGGTTTAGTTCTGTCCCACCTCTCATTTCAGCTGTTATTTTAGGAAATTTTCCTTATCTCCCTGGGCTTGATTTCTCTCATGTACGTAATAAAAGGGTTAGGTTAATTAAGTTTTTAAATGTTGTCAAACTAGAGGGCACTATCTATAGATAACCTGTTTTTCAGAAGATGTTCCATTGTAGGACAATGATCTGGTCATAGAATTTTTTGGTCACATGAGGGTATCGATTATATTATGTGTGTGATTGCAAAGGTTTCAGTAGCCTGGTGGAAGACAGCAATATGACATTCCTGTTCCTTATGTTTGCTAAGCAGCTATTTGTTTCTCTCTCATTACTTCAGCAAGGAATTATTAAAGCATCTCTATGTGAAAATGTTGAATTAGTAAGAAGTTCAAAACAATTATAACTGGCATTCTAATAGGATTACACATAAGGAACCAGAAAGAGAAAAAGGAATACCTAATGGTATTTCTTGGTAAATTGGCAAAGTTAACATTTAAAATTGAAGGGACAGCAGAAGTTCACTGAACAGCAAGAAAGAGCTGCCCCTGCTAAGGAAGCATCACGACACAATGTCTTTGGCGGGGGGGGGGGGTCGGTACCAACTCTCTTAGCACAGCCAATGCAGAGAGGATCAAGGGAGTAGCGGCAGATGAAGCTGAGAGTAGGTAGAGCCCATGGCCTAAGGGGCCCAGTAAGCCAATCTAAAGTTTTCTATTATCTTTTAGGTTACAAGCAATCACTTTAAAACTTTTTGAAGAAGAGTGACATGAGTACACAGGCATGCCTGGGAGACATTGCAGGTTTGGTTCGAGACCATCGCAATAAAGCAAATATTGAAATAAAGCGAGTCACCTGAATTTTTTGGTTTCCCCATGCATACAGAACTTATATTCACACTATTCTGTAATCTATTAAGTGTGCAATGACATTATGTCTAATAAACATGGTACATACCTTAATTTTAAAATACTGGTGTTAGAAAAATTGTGCCAATAGTCTTGCTTGATGCAGGGTTGCCACAAAACTTCAATTTGTAAAAAACACAATATCTGTAAAGTAAAATAAAGTGAAACACAATAAAATGAGGCTTGCCTGTATTTACATTTTGAAAAATCCATATGGCAATCCATATGGAGCAGGGGTGACTGGATGGAAAAGAGCCCGGTTAGTGGAATGGACAAGGCAAGAGATACTGAAGATCCAAACCCAGACTGTGGCTCAGAGATGGAGTATTGCACAACACTGTGCTGCATTTTACAGGGTTCAAGTGTCTTGCCAGTTGCCGTTCACAGAATAACTTGGTTTGCTTTATATTGAAAAAAATGTTATGAAACAAAACCAAATGTGAGAAAAACCAAAAATGTGAGTAAGTAACAATGAAGACAATTACACCAACACTTTAAGAAAATATTTTATATAGTACTTATCTGCAGCGATACCTTCCAAGAACCCCAGTGGATGCCTGAAACCACAGATAGTACCAAACCCTATATATACTATGTTTTTTCCTATACGTTCATACCTATGATAAAGTTTAATTTATAAATTACGCACAATAAAAGATTAACAATAATAACCGATAATAAAATAGAACAATATACTGTAATAAAAGTTATGTGAATGTGGTCTCTCTTTTTCAAAATATCTTATAAATTGAATGCCTTTTCCATCTTAACTATGTACTCACCACACACTGTGGCTATAACTTTTGAAGTTTGAATTTTGACACAAAACTAGCACAATTTTTTCCCTCTTTATAATTTCACAGATAGAAGATTCATTCTTACCATAGAGCTTAGCAACCTCAGCACATGACTTTTTTTTTTCTTTTTTTATTAAGTAGAGAAAGTTCACATTTTCACTTAAAGAAGCACTTTATGGCTTCTCTTTGGCATATCTGAATTGCCAATATCCCTACTCTTGTGCTTTGGAGCAATTATTAAGTAAAATAAGGGTTTCCTGAACACAAGCACTGTGATATCAAGACAGTAGATCTGATAACCTAGGCAACTATTCAGTGACTGAATAGCAGGATATACTGGACAAAGGTATGATTCACATCTTGGGTAGGACGGATCAGGAGAGTGTAAGATTTCATCACGCTACTCAGAATAGCATGCAGTTTAAAACATATGAATTGTTTATATATGGAATTTTTAATGTAGTATTTTCAGACCATGTTTGACCATGAGTAACTGAAACCGAGGAAAGCAAAACTGCAGGTAAGGGGGACTACTGTACTCTCTTCTTGATGACCTGGAGTGTGTGATTGCAGATGTCTTAAACTAGAATGAAATGTTATAGAACCCTGTATTGGCAAGGTCCAGTGGAACCTATGGACAAATTCAGTGTAAATATACTTTTCTAAAACTAGGCTTTTGTATCGTCCTTTATTTGTTGGCCCTTTAAATTACTACAGTTGACCCTTGAACAAAGTGGGGGTTAGGGGCACTGACCCCCTGCACAGTCAAAAAATTTGCATATAATGTTTGACTCCCCCAAAACCTAAGTACTAATAGCTTACTGTTGATCAGAAGACTTACCAATAACAAAACAATTGATTAATACATATTAAATGTATTATATACTGTATTCGTAAAATACAGTAAGCCAGAGAAAAGAAAATGTTATTAAGAAAATCATAAGAGAAAATAATTTATAGTACTCTGCTGTATTTATTGATACCATAAATTTTCATTGTCTGTTAACAAAGTGTAGTTCTGTCAATATCTACACCAGTAGTGTCCTACATGATACAAAACACTGTAGATTTTATATTTATTACTAACACTAGCCATCGAAAATGAAAAGATGATGTGAAAAAGAAATTCATATTTATTTATCAGTGTAATAATTCATGCATTGACAACAAAGAAGCAGCAATTTGATTGCTCTGTGGTAGCGTAGCATAACCAATGCAATTGCTTCACAGTATTCTAGCCTATACACTAATGAATGAATCATTATAAATTTTTATGGCATTCAGTATTGCAGTCACACTCATCATACAATATTTTTTTAAAAACCACTCACCTGTGATGACAAGCTAGTATGCAGTTTCTCCAATTATGAGAGAGAGGCATACTGTATGGTAATGTAATTCCTTGAAAGCAAAATTATGAAATAGTAAGAAAACTAATACACTATTTTTTTTTCTTTATTTTTCTTTTGGCTGTATCGGGTCTTAGTTGCAGCATGCAGGATCTTTCATTGCGGGGTGGGATTTTCGCTGTGGCACCGGCTTCTCTCTAGTTGCGGCCTGTGGATTTTGTCTCTTAAGTTGTGGCATGCAGGCTCCAGGGCACGTGGGCTCTGTAGTTTGCAGCGTCATGTGGGCTCTCTCATTGAGGCTCGCGAGCTCAGTAGTTGTGGCGTTTGGGCTTAGTTGCCTCGCAGCATGTGGGATCTTATTTCCCCGACCAGGGATCAAAAACCCGTGTCCCCTGCATTGGAAGGCGGATTCTTTACCACTGGACCTCCAGGGAAGTCCCAATACACTATTAACTTTATTTTAAATATCACATCCCTTCTCCCTATGTAAAGATAGACTATCTACTTCAATACAAGTCTTATGCACGATGTACTACAGGATGAATACTTAAGCAATAATGTTGATTATGACACAAAAAATTCTCATACAGTTCTTGCTGTACAGGTATTAGTTTTTTGCAAGAAGACTCATACATATACAAGAGATAAGTTTACCAACTTGATGGCATGGTGATTCTTTACTATTCATTAAGTGGAAGTGGATCAGCATAAAGGTCTTCATTCTCATTGTCTTCATGTTGAGTAGGCTGAGGAGGAGGAGGGAGAGGAAAGGTTGTTCTTGCTGTCTCAGGGGTGGCAGAAGCGGAAGAGGTGGAGGAGGTAGAAGGGGAGGTGGGAGAGAGGCAGGCACACTCAGTGTAACTTTACAGAAATACATCATCCGTTATGGTTGACATTTTTGCTTTATCATTTCTGTATAAGTGTTTTTATATGGTACCAATCCTTCTTCCAGGTTCAGTGCCCATGTCATTAAATAAGTCAAAAGCAGTCTTGAATAATCAGAACCCTCTGCCAGACTGTCTGATGCCAATTTGTTTCCTGTACTGTTACTTCTACGTCTTCCTCATCATCTGGCACTGGTTCAGAAGCTCTCATCTCCACCAAGTCATCTTCTGTTAATTCCTCTGGTGTGGTGTCTATTAGCTCTTGAATTTCTCCAAGATATTTATCTTGAAACACTTCACCTCTCACTTTTTTTTTTTTTTTTTGCCATCTCCAGGATCTTTCATGATTTCTTTGATTACATCTGTCCTAAAACCGGTGAAGTCATGAACAACATCTGGATGTAGTTTTCTCCAGCAGAAATTTGTTGTTTCAGGCTTAATGACTTTCAAGGCTTTTTCTGTAACAATGATGGCATCTTCAATGGTGTAATCCTTTCATACTTTCATGATGTTCTATCGGGTTTCTTTTCTACTGCAGTGACCATCCTTTCCATAGAGTACCATGTGTAATGAGCCATAAAGCTCCTTATGACCCCCTGATCTAGATGCTGAATTAGAGATGCTGTGTTTGGGGGCAAGGAGACAAGTTTGACATCTTCCATGTTGAACTCATGGGGTTCTGGGTAGCCAAGGGCATTGTCCAATATCAAAAGAACTTTAAAGGCAATCTCTTACTGGCAAGATAGTTCCTGACTTTAGGTACAAAGCATCAATGAAACCAATCCAGAAAAGGTGTTCTCTTTGTCCAAGCCTTCTTCTTGTACAAAAAAAGACTGGCAGCTGGTGTTTATTTTTCCCTTCAAGGCTAGGGGCTTAGTGGCTTTATAGATAAAGGGCAGCCTTAATCATAAATCCAACTGCATGTGTACAAAACAGTGGAGTTAGCCTCTCCTTTAAATTCTGGTACTCACTTCTCTTCCTTATTAATAAGTGTCCTTTGTGGCATTATTTTTCCAGAATATGACACATTTATCTGCCTTAAAAATCTGTTCAGGCAGATATTCTTTCTCCTCAATGATTTTCCTAATGGCATCTGTAAACTCATCTGCTGCTTCTTGGTCATCAGAAGCTGCTTCTCCTGTTATCTTGACATTTTTTTCAAGCCAAATCTCTTTCTAAAATTATCAAACCATCTTTGCCAGCATTTAATTCTCCAGTTTTAGATCCTTCACTTTCTTTTTGCTATAAATTGTGATATGATGACTTCACTTTTTCTCAAATCATATTAGAGTCTATAGGTATGCCTTTCTCAAAGCAATCCTACGCCCAAATAAAGCTGTATTTTTGATACAAGATAAAAAAGTATTTTTCAAAAAGTGCAAAGTTTTTACAACTGCTGGAGTAGCTGCAGCAATAGTTTCACAGATTTCCTTTTTTTTTTTTTTTTACAGTGGTTCTTATGCTGGATTCATTTATCTTTAAATGGTGGGCAACCTCAGCTGTGGACATCAATCTATGGCACATGTCAAGCAATTCAGCTTTTTCTTGTCATGTTGAGACTTTTCTCTGCTTCTTGGGAGCACTTCCAACATGACTAGTGGTACTTCATATGGGTCCCAGAGTGTTATTCAAGGTTTACGGTATGACACTAAACATGATGAAAAATACTCAAGAACCACAAAAGATCACTTTTTACTGAGCTATATAATTTACTGGAGAGACAAACTGTACATGCAGATATAATTAGCATCACATGATGTTTTAAGTAGATACTCACAACACCTGGGCTCACTGCAACAGCAACGGGAGTGGCTACAAAATTATTACAGTGGTACAGTAGGAACTACAGTTACTTTTATGTAGTTATGATTTAATAGTGTATCTTTATATTTGTTTAAATTTCTCTTGACTGTGAATGGTGCCATGGACTATAAATATTTGTGTGGGTAAAGTTGGATAAACCATAATGTTTTATAATAGATTTGTGTATATTTTATGTTTGTAAATGATAAAATAGACTAGTACCTACACATATTTTATGCATGCATAATATACCTATTTTTTTTTCTTTATTTTTCTTTTGGCTGTATCGGGTCTTAGTTGCAGCATGCAGGATCTTTCATTGCGGGGTGGGATTTTCGCTGTGGCACCGGCTTCTCTCTAGTTGCGGCCTGTGGATTTTGTCTCTTAAGTTGTGGCATGCAGGCTCCAGGGCACGTGGGCTCTGTAGTTTGCAGCGTCATGTGGGCTCTCTCATTGAGGCTCGCGAGCTCAGTAGTTGTGGCGTTTGGGCTTAGTTGCCTCGCAGCATGTGGGATCTTATTTCCCCGACCAGGGATCAAAAACCCGTGTCCCCTGCATTGGAAGGCGGATTCTTTACCACTGGACCTCCAGGGAAGTCCCAATACACTATTAACTTTATTTTAAATATCACATCCCTTCTCCCTATGTAAAGATAGACTATCTACTTCAATACAAGTCTTATGCACGATGTACTACAGGATGAATACTTAAGCAATAATGTTGATTATGACACAAAAAATTCTCATACAGTTCTTGCTGTACAGGTATTAGTTTTTTGCAAGAAGACTCATACATATACAAGAGATAAGTTTACCAACTTGATGGCATGGTGATTCTTTACTATTCATTAAGTGGAAGTGGATCAGCATAAAGGTCTTCATTCTCATTGTCTTCATGTTGAGTAGGCTGAGGAGGAGGAGGGAGAGGAAAGGTTGTTCTTGCTGTCTCAGGGGTGGCAGAAGCGGAAGAGGTGGAGGAGGTAGAAGGGGAGGTGGGAGAGAGGCAGGCACACTCAGTGTAACTTTACAGAAATACATCATCCGTTATGGTTGACATTTTTGCTTTATCATTTCTGTATAAGTGTTTTTATATGGTACCAATCCTTCTTCCAGGTTCAGTGCCCATGTCATTAAATAAGTCAAAAGCAGTCTTGAATAATCAGAACCCTCTGCCAGACTGTCTGATGCCAATTTGTTTCCTGTACTGTTACTTCTACGTCTTCCTCATCATCTGGCACTGGTTCAGAAGCTCTCATCTCCACCAAGTCATCTTCTGTTAATTCCTCTGGTGTGGTGTCTATTAGCTCTTGAATTTCTCCAAGATATTTATCTTGAAACACTTCACCTCTCACTTTTTTTTTTTTTTTTTGCCATCTCCAGGATCTTTCATGATTTCTTTGATTACATCTGTCCTAAAACCGGTGAAGTCATGAACAACATCTGGATGTAGTTTTCTCCAGCAGAAATTTGTTGTTTCAGGCTTAATGACTTTCAAGGCTTTTTCTGTAACAATGATGGCATCTTCAATGGTGTAATCCTTTCATACTTTCATGATGTTCTATCGGGTTTCTTTTCTACTGCAGTGACCATCCTTTCCATAGAGTACCATGTGTAATGAGCCATAAAGCTCCTTATGACCCCCTGATCTAGATGCTGAATTAGAGATGCTGTGTTTGGGGGCAAGGAGACAAGTTTGACATCTTCCATGTTGAACTCATGGGGTTCTGGGTAGCCAAGGGCATTGTCCAATATCAAAAGAACTTTAATAGGCAATCTCTTACTGGCAAGATAGTTCCTGACTTTAGGTACAAAGCATCAATGAAACCAATCCAGAAAAGGTGTTCTCTTTGTCCAAGCCTTCTTCTTGTACAAAAAAAGACTGGCAGCTGGTGTTTATTTTTCCCTTCAAGGCTAGGGGCTTAGTGGCTTTATAGATAAAGGGCAGCCTTAATCATAAATCCAACTGCATGTGTACAAAACAGTGGAGTTAGCCTCTCCTTTAAATTCTGGTACTCACTTCTCTTCCTTATTAATAAGTGTCCTTTGTGGCATTATTTTTCCAGAATATGACACATTTATCTGCCTTAAAAATCTGTTCAGGCAGATATTCTTTCTCCTCAATGATTTTCCTAATGGCATCTGTAAACTCATCTGCTGCTTCTTGGTCATCAGAAGCTGCTTCTCCTGTTATCTTGACATTTTTTTCAAGCCAAATCTCTTTCTAAAATTATCAAACCATCTTTGCCAGCATTTAATTCTCCAGTTTTAGATCCTTCACTTTCTTTTTGCTATAAATTGTGATATGATGACTTCACTTTTTCTCAAATCATATTAGAGTCTATAGGTATGCCTTTCTCAAAGCAATCCTACGCCCAAATAAAGCTGTATTTTTGATACAAGATAAAAAAGTATTTTTCAAAAAGTGCAAAGTTTTTACAACTGCTGGAGTAGCTGCAGCAATAGTTTCACAGATTTCCTTTTTTTTTTTTTTTTACAGTGGTTCTTATGCTGGATTCATTTATCTTTAAATGGTGGGCAACCTCAGCTGTGGACATCAATCTATGGCACATGTCAAGCAATTCAGCTTTTTCTTGTCATGTTGAGACTTTTCTCTGCTTCTTGGGAGCACTTCCAACATGACTAGTGGTACTTCATATGGGTCCCAGAGTGTTATTCAAGGTTTACGGTATGACACTAAACATGATGAAAAATACTCAAGAACCACAAAAGATCACTTTTTACTGAGCTATACAATTTACTGGAGAGACAAACTGTACATGCAGATATAATTAGCATCACATGATGTTTTAAGTAGATACTCACAACACCTGGGCTCACTGCAACAGCAACGGGAGTGGCTACAAAATTATTACAGTGGTACAGTAGGAACTACAGTTACTTTTATGTAGTTATGATTTAATAGTGTATCTTTATATTTGTTTAAATTTCTCTTGACTGTGAATGGTGCCATGGACTATAAATATTTGTGTGGGTAAAGTTGGATAAACCATAATGTTTTATAATAGATTTGTGTATATTTTATGTTTGTAAATGATAAAATAGACTAGTACCTACACATATTTTATGCATGCATAATATACCTATTTTTTCTTAATTTTTCAATATTTCTAGGCTATGAAGTTCATCTGTGAGTTTTTCCAAATTGTTTCAAACCTCCAAACAATTTTCCAATACATTTATGGAAAAAAATCTATGTATAAGTGGACCCACACAATTCAAACCCTTGTTGTTCAAGGGTCAACTGTACTTGTGCTTGACTTGGAAGAAAAACAAATAGATATTCAGCATATCATTACAGAAGTTTGTTTTAAAGTAAATATTTTCCAGTTAAATTTACCAAATTATAAGATAAGTTTTGCTCAAAATTAGATGAAAGTTTCTTTATCAATACTTCAAATTCAAAATTCTGTTGTTTTCCAATTTGTGCTTAAATATCATCCACTGGAGCTCACTCTCTCCTCTCTCTCTCTCCCTCTCTCTCTCTCTCTCTCTCTCTCACACACACACACACACACTCTCTCTCTCTTTCTCTTACCCTCTCTCTTTCTTCATCAGGGCCAAGGTTTGTATTTCACTGCTTTTCAGTCCATGGATCAGAATCTCCAAAACAAGTGTGTAAATCATAAATCTAGAGCCTGCTTTACCTCTGATTCTCCCCACCTCCTAATACCCTTAGTGGTTATACCAGAAGCTGCTATTAGGACTCCAAAGAATCCAAGTCACTTCCCTTTTATGAGCTACCTTATGATCATTCATGTCTCATCAGAAAATTCATCAGAAATACCATCAGAAATACAAGACAGAATAATACAAAGTGAAAGAAAATGCAGGAAAACAAAATACAAGAAATGATCACATCTATCATGAAAAAGTATTTGTGTCAAAAAACCCAAACAAAACACAATTCTAGTTCTCTAGTTTGCCCACAATGTGAACATATTTGTAATATTTGTTTTGACATATTTAATTCAACTGTATATAATGGATTAGGGGGAAAATGAGTAGTTTTTCAAATACAAAGTGGCAACCATGATTTCCCTAAATAGAGAGTACATTTGAAAAAAAAAAAAGTTCTAATACTAAAAAAAGTGCTGTGGTGTATAATTAATATGTTATGAAATTTCTCATATTCTAAAATATTTCCAGTTTTAAGAAGTTGAGACAGAGCATGATTTAAAATATGTATATTATACTTTTAAAAGTTATTTTATCAATTTTTTTTATCTTGTTAATTTTCCTCTACTTTCTTCATAGCCAAATCTCTTAACGATTTTATTCATATCTCTCTTTGACTGGGGTTAACATTTCAGATGTTTTTGATGAATTTTTCCCCCAAATATTAATATTTTTCCACAACTTTTTCAAGTTCTATACCATCTTTTTTAATCTCTCATAAATGTCCTTCGGTCTACTTTCATACTTTGACTAATGAGATTCACAGACTTTGAAAGACTTTCCAGTTGGTATTAAAACAAACTTAAATAAAGAGATATCCCTTCCATTATTTCTTCATATAATGACTCCAAAATTATATATTTCTCTTTTACTATCATTTTACATGGAAATGCTTAGATGATTTGGGTTTTATTTCCTGTCACAGGTAGACCTCTGATGCTATAACAATATTTTAGCTTCTACCATCATTTGAAGTTGGTTATTTTCATCAGGTAGTATCAATTTAATAGTTTTGAAGTCAAGGTAATGGATGAGTTTACTGAAAACCCAACTTTTTTTCTCAGTCTGCTAGCCAAAATATACTTCATGATCATAAACACAGAACTTCAGACCTCAACCTGATTCTGGGAAGGCAAAAGGAATGTGCCCTTGGGAATTGGACACGCAGAGATGTGGTAAATTATCTTGTCCAAGCACTGACCCAATGGTACTGTGGGAAAACTCCTGGAGCATATGAGTTACATGAGTTAATTTTTGTTTTTTTAACATCTTTATTGGAGTATAATTACTTTACAATGGTGTGTTAGTTTCTGCTTTATAACAAAGTGAATCAGTTATACATGTACATATGTTCCTATATCTCTTCCCTCTTGCCTCTCCCTCCCTCCCGCCCTCCCAATCCCACCCCTCTAGGTGGTCACAAAGCACCGAGCTGATCTCCCTGTGCCATGCGGCTGCTTCCCACTAGCTATCTATTTTACATTTGGTAGTGTATATGTGTCCATGCCACTCTCTCACTTTGTCTACATGAGTTAATTTGTCTCCCATGGGCTTGTCTATCAATGGTTTAGCTGTGGGCCCACTAAAGGAAAAAAGAAATTTCTGTCAAAATTGCACACCATTTACACTTCTGAAACTTTGTTTTATTTCCATTAGGTGGTTATCAAAAATTATTAACAAAAGCCAGATGACTGTATTACTTACTATTAAAGCCTGTGTTTAATTTGTATTTATAATGACATATAATACCATAATTTTCTATACTACACAGGCTACATACACATGATTAAATCTTTGGGTGAAATGTATTTTGTGTGTGAACTATCAATAATCAGCCATCTTCCATATTAGATAGAATTTTCATATAATACAGTTTGTTATTAAAGAACATGGAAAAGACTTATGGAAGTCTATCCTTATATATTTTGAGTTTAGAAAAAAGAACATACTATGTATAACTCACTATACTTATTAGATGTCCCTGACAAGACAGCCAGAAGAAGTCATTTTCAAATCAAGTAAAATGAATGTAACATAACATTATTTTTAAGTTTTTCTTTTTTTTTTTTTTTTGAGGAAAAGATATGTAGTGTATCTTTTTTAGGAAAGCAACCTTTGACTTAAAGTCAATAATATAGGTTATACACGCCACCATTTATTTCATTGATTGATGTCTACATCTAGTTAAAAACTAAAAATAAATAGATTTTTATAAGGGCATCTAGAAATGCTTAGAGATGGTCCAAAATTTCCAAATCTATTCAGGAGACAAGGTTTACAAGAGTGCATGAAGTAATTACAGCAGTTTTCATTATTCATACATCTGACATTGAATTAGATACTAATCTGATCCCTGGCTTAGTTGTCCTATAATTAAGGGTTCAACTCTTATGCAATAAACTGGATTTGAAACCCTCTTTTTCCAACTTCTTTCCATCCAAAATATATTTAATGTGTCATTTGTTCCTCATTATACCCAAGATATTTCCTGAGCAAGTTCTGTGGCTTGAGAGGAATCTTCAACATAGTCACACTAAGGTGTTAGTGATTAGAAGACAATGATATATCAACTGAATGAAAAGAATTGAACCTTCAGCTATTGAGAAGTATTTTATAATTGAAAGAATTTAAAGGCTGGGTGGGGGTGGGGTGGGGGGGATGTTGGTTCCTGATGCCCTGGAATTCCTATAATCTAACTACCCAACTGTAAATAAGGATATCTTTCTCTTTGGCACGTGTTTTCCTCTCCTCTTCCTACTCCCCCAGGAAAATGTAGTGTATTCTAGGACCAGTTTATTTCCTTTTGCTATGTTTTCTAGCTCTAGAGAGATTTCAAATATGAATGTTCTCTCAAAGGAACAGAAATACCATCACTTCAAAAAGCCATGCATTCATGCATTTGAAGATGAAATTAATAGGTAGGACTTCATCACATTGTAATTCCAGCAAAAAAGGGGGAAGATTATAGCTTATACTTATTTAGAATTCCAGGAGAAAAGGTACAGAAACAGAAAGTATGGAGACAAAGAACAATCTTTGTCTGTTCTGTTATCACTGGATAAATAATTTCTGTGGAACATGATCTCAAATGGGACATGGTGGCTTTGACCCGTTTGTGCTGTGTTCCATGGTACCCAGAGGTGTGAACATTTGTTCCAGGGCAAATTTCATAGAAGAGGGAAATAAAGCCCTGGGGGCGACACGTGAGTACAACTGGATGCAGATTACACGTCATAAGCATTCATTGAGAAAACTTTAAGCATCTGCACAAACAATAGGGCTTGGATATGGTTGTCTTGTTAACAACTAGATGAATGTTCTCCCTGAACAACATAACATTTCTTCTTTGGCTGCCAGAAATCTCAGAGCTAAATCTGTAGACCTAATTTCAGTAACTATCTAGGAAATTATGATGTTTATCCTTACACAAACTTTTCCTGATCCATTCTTTGTACGTCTAATTCTATTTTCCATGGTCCTGGATTATGTTTTTAAACTTTTTAATTTTATTGTTTGCAATCAAATAAATTGTTTCAATCTCTTTGTAGACTTGAAACAAAAGTATTCAAACTTATCTCAGGGGCTTCCCTGGTGGCGCAGTGGTTGAGAGTCCGCCTGCTGATGCAGGGGATACGGGTTCGTGCCCCAGTCCGGGAAGATTCCACATGCCGCGGAGCGGCTGGGCCCGTGAGCCATGGCCGCTGAGCCTGTGCGTCCAGAGCCTGTGCTCCGCAACGAGAGAGGCCACAACAGTGAGAGGCCCGCGTACCGCAAAAAAAACAAAAAAAAAAAAAAAAAAAAGAAAACCAAACTTATCTCAATCATTAACAAAATAACAGCATGATAACAACTTTCTGCTACTCCCTTGCTTTTCTGCTTCTTTAGAATGACTCCAAGAAGTTAAACTAAGAAGACTTGGTCAAATTAACAGTAAAAAACGATCCTCTGTATTTCATTAGTTGGTCTTAACTATACAGAGGTATATCCTAAAGTTGCTAAATCCAGTTGTGATTAAGACTACACAAGAGAAAGCAAAGGTTAAAACTGGCTTTTATTCTCTTCTTTGAATATTCTAATCAGCCTTCCATAGTCATTCCTTCTAGAGACACTCAGCCTTTGTCCTCTCTCATATAGAAATGGCCAGCCTGAGACCAAAGATTTCCTTTTTATTATGTATAATAATATAATACAATATTTTATTATACTTTATAATACATTATATTACAGTATATGTATTTAATATAATGTATTCAATAAGTGTTTAATATAATACATTTAACACATAATATAATATATATTTTAAAATATATTCTTAATAAACAGCTGGAATTCAGTTTTTTCCTCCCAGGTGTTCCTGCCTTGTCTCCTCTGGTTTTCTTAATTTCCTGACAGTGCCCCTGCCCCCCTCATCTTACTCCAAATCTTTTGTAAATAAACAACATGATGAAAGAGACAATTATTATTCATAAGGCTATTTTTTAGTTAACTATGCCTTCATGACAGTCACTGGGCAAAAAATATCTCATCACCAAGACTAGCCAAGTTGCTGCCCAGAGCCAGGAAAACTGATAGTCACATGAGATAATGTTGTCTGACCAAGGATAAGTGGAACTTTCCCCCTCCCCCACTCCGTACCTTTAAGCCTTCTCAGAGACAGTGGTGCAGGCCAGGAGCTGGCTCTGGAGTTGCACATACTTTTGTCGGAATCTCAACTCTGCCACTTCTTCAGCATGGACACTTGGACAAACTCCATAACCTCCTGGAGCCTCAATTTCCTCATCTCTAAATGAGTATAATGTCTTTTAGGGTATATAGTACATGCTCAATTAAATCCTTCCTTAAAAGAAGCTCCAAATATCTGAAAATATGTTTTTGAAATTACACACTTAAAATTATGTTATCATTCATTGAAAAAAATAACTTCTGTATGTAACATCATACCACCTGCCTGAGAAATTAAATGCATTTTTTATCCTCATATAGCAGAAGCTAACATAGACATAGGCCTATAAATAACTGATTACTGAACTTGTCATTAAATATTCTAAGGTATCTTAGAGGTCAGGGATTAATTTTGATGGTATTATAATTATTTTGGAGTAAGGAAGTATGATGACTAATTTTATGTGTCACTTGATTGATCACAGAGTATCCAGATTAAACATTATTTCTGGGTGTGTCTGTGAAGGTATTTCCAAAAGAGATTAACATTTGAATGAGTGAACTCAGTAGAGTAGATTACCCTCACCAATGTGAGTAGATATCAGTTAATCCACTGAGAATTAAATAGAACAAAAAATGGAGCGAGGAGGAATTTACCTCCTTTCTTTTTTCCTACCAAACTAATTGAGCTGTGACATCTCATCTTATCTTCTCCTGCCCTCAGACTGGGATTTATATCAATCAGCTCCCTTGATTCTTAGGCCTTCAGACTCAGATTAAATTACAACACTGGCTTTCTTCGTTCTTCAGCTTGCAGACAAAAGATCATAGGACGTCTCAGCCCCCATATTTGCAACAGCTAATTTCTCATAATAAATCTACCATGATTGCGTTTCTCTGAAGAACCTTGACAAATACAAGAGGCTAGGAAAGCTTATCCTACATCACAGCCAAGAATTCCTCCCACAGGGTTATTAAGCAGGATACCAAAGGTCAAAACAGGACAGGAATAAAAAAGTGTCATTTTAACTTGACAAAAAAGCTTATCCTACATCACAGCCAAGAATTCCTCCCACAGGGTTCCTCCCACAGGGTTATTAAGCAGGATACCAAAGGTCAAAACAGGACAGGAATAAAAAAGTGTCATTTTGTTTGTTGCTGTAACCTAATACAACTAATAGCCTTGGTCAAATGATAAATTGAAGCTCCCAGCTTAGGCTTTAGGTCTAAAAGGAACATCCTAAACATTTCTTTCACCCTAAGACCTCCACAGTTTAAATCAGCAGGCAAGAAACAGAAAGATACAGGAGTCCATTCACCCACCCAGACATAGAATGAGAGTAAGAGGAAGGCCACCAAAATTGAAGAGGAATCCCCTACTTTGCTTACCAATTCTGCTACACAATACAAAAAAAGGAGATGACAATGAGAAATCCTGGAGTCTGAACTCCTCACTTTATAGCTATATCCAGTGATCGTACACCCAGTGTCAATGCCCACTAATAATTGTGTGCAATCAGAATCTCTGAATTTGAATAATCAGATTAATCTCTTTCCTTGGATGGGAGATGTGTGATAGGGAGATAGAGCTGCTAAGAAATAAGCCAGCATAGGCAGAGCATGTATGGGAAAAAGTGGCTAAAAGTCTTTCCTCCAATAGGATACAATCCTGGCATAATTCATTATCATTTTGCATTATTGCATTGGAATTATAAAATGTTATCAAGGAAGATATCTACAGAGCTCAAAACATTTCATTTGAGTTTCATTACATGGCAGTATTTTCTTCTTCAAATGAATAATTACTCAAACTAGACTAAACATTTATTATATTGATAGTTCAATGCAGACTTCAGGAAAAGTCCTAGGTGGTATCAGGAGCAGCTGGAGTATTGATGGAACTAATCTTTACTCTCACAGTGATTAAAGTCCTTCCAATATAACTGGAAAATATGTCCACAAGAAACTGTAGAAAACATGGAGTTTCAGTGCTGGAGACTGTGGGGAAAATGCCAGAAGAGATCTTATCCAATGCTTTGTTGAAATGAAGGCACACTGTGTCTGTGGCATTGTACTATCAGAATAAGAAATGACATTGGTGCCATTTTATTTTGGAGGCAAAGATGGTGAGAAGGAACAGATTTCAGCTCCAGAGAAACAGCAAGGAACTAGATAACTAAGAATTTGGGGGCTGGGGGAAGGGTCAGAAACCTGAAAGGAGACCAGAAAAACATGAATAAACTTTGACCAATGGGCATATATCTGAAGAAAACCGCAATTCAAAAAGATATATGCACCCCAATGTTCATTGAGGCACTATTTACAATAGCCAAGACATGGAAGCAACCTAAATGTCCATCAACAGAAGAATGGAAAAAGAAGATGTGGTATATATACACAATGGAATATTACACAGCCATAAAAAAGAATGAAATAATGCCATTTACAGCAACATGGGTGTACCTGGAGATTATCATACTAAGTGAAGTAAGTCAGACAGAGAAAGACAAATAGATGATATCACTTATATGTGAAATCTAAAAAGATGATACAAATGAACTTATTTACAAAACAGAAACAGACTCACAGACTTCAAAAGTAAACTTACATTTACCAAAGGGAAAAGGTGAGGGGAAAGGGATAAATTAGGAGTTTGGGATTAACATATACACACTACTATATATAAAATAGATAATCAACAAGGACCTACTGTAGAGCACAGGGAACTCTACTCAATATTCTGTAATAACCTATATAGGAAAAGAATCTTAAAAAGAATGGATACACATTCATTATGGTTATGAATTATGGTCGTGGTTATACATGAACCATTTTGCTGTACATCAGAAACTAACACAATATTGTAAATCAACTATATCCCAATATAAAATAAAAATTAAATTAAATTTAAAAAGAAACCTGAAAAGAGACCAGAAAAGCATGAATAAACTTTGATCAATGGACTCACTCCTTCAGCAGGTAGGACCAATTTTCCCCATCCATGAGATCTGAAAGCTGCTTCAGAGCATCCATGCAAGGCACCCTGTAAGGACCAGTTGACATGCTTCCCCTCAGCCATCAGACCCCTTTGGCCCTGCCTGACCCCTAGGGCCTCCATGGCTTGTTCTGTTTTCCAGCTACGGAGAACTCAGTCATGACAAGTGCTTGTTATGCTGTTATGAATCCCTTGCCTCCACTTCTATCAACTTATCTGTTAACAATGCCAGAAGTCCCTCTTCCTGAGGGCTGCCTATAGACCAGGTCTTGATTGTGCCTGAGTAGTATGAGCTCCTTATCTTTTGGGATATTAATTCCTTATCAGTTATATGATTTGAAAATATTTTCTCCCATTCCATAGGTTGCCTTTTCATTTTGTTGATTGCTTCCTTTTTGTGTAGAAATGTTGTGGTTTGATGTGGTCCCATTCATTTACTTTTGCTTTTGTTGCCATACTTTTGTTGTCAAATCCAAAAAATCATTGCCAAGATCAGTGTCAAAGAGACTGTTATTTTTATGAGAATCTATTTATTAGGTTATTGTGGCCAATACCGCTAATATCTTGCCTAATGTCCATTCTCAATTTCTTTTTTTACTCAGAATTCTGCTTTACTGTGAGATGGCAACATACCTATTTTAAAATACTTAGCTTTGCAGAATTTGATGCCACTAGGGCAGCCATATGCCATGCATCTGGCCAGTAAGATTTAGAGGGACATCTTTGAGAGTGATTTCCTATAATGCTAGTGAGAAAGGCAGTCAGTTGGCAGATACTATTTGGCCTTTGTCCATTTGCCCTTTTCTCTTTCCGTGGAACATAGTCGCAATGTGCTGAAGTAGAGAAGCTTGTGGATACAGGAAACACAAAGTAGGGCTGACCAGAAAACTGGACAGAGCAAAGGTATCTGACAGCATAGGACAGTTCTTTTGTTGGTCCTGGATGCCCCGCCTCTGGGCTTTTATTATCTGTGAAAAATAAGTTCTTTCCAGTTCAGTTCCTGCTTATCAAGTTTCCCTTATCACATGTTAAATGTGATCTTGACAGAAAATTTTATATTGGCTTCTTTAGAATAATGTTGTCATTTAGATTTATCAGTAGCATGTATAAACTTCGAAACCAAGTCTTATTACTTTAATTCAACTTTTCAACATTTAAATTTTGCAGATATTCTATTATAATAGTCCCAATAGAATGAATTCAAGCTGAAACAAATTATTTTAAAAGTTCAGTTTGAAAAAGAAAAGATTGTGTGCTATTGAATATGTAATGATGACTATAAATTGTACAAAGAATTTCTGCTTTTCTGACTCAGTTTATTAACATTGGCATTAGTACCTGGTAATGTTTCTTTTGGGGGATGAAGGGGATGGGAGTGGATGACAGAAACTTACTCATTTATCCAGTGATCATTGAGTGATGAGGGCAATGTTGTGAAGAGGCTGAGTGATGAGCAAAGAATTCAGTGAAGCACCATGGAGATATGAAGAGTGTCATTTCTTAATCTTAAAACTTTCTCTTCCTAAGGGATGGTCTCTGTGACTCAAAGGCTTAAAAACATAAGCCTTGTTTCCTGACAAAAGACAACTTTAAAAATGCTAGCTATCCAGCAGTAATAGTGACTTGGATGTTCTCACTGCCTTAAATGCTTTCTGGAGAGAGATATTGCCCTGTCCTATTATCCTTACCCATGAAATTCTCCATAATACTATAGACAATTAATAATAATGATCAATATATGTGAAACTGTGCCCTAATAACATGGATTATTTTTTAAAAAGCAGTTGAATTCTGCACTGTTCTAACCTAGGAAAAGTCTCAATGATGAGGAGCAGTGTGATGGTGTTGGTATGCCTCCAACTGGGTGAAATGTATTTCTAGCCTGGTCCTTAATGAGGAAGATACTCTTCCCGCAGCCAGTTTATAGCAGAAAGCCAGTGCAAAACAGCGCAGGGAATTGTGGGACCACAGATCTTCCAGATTAACAAGAAATACATTTTCTTGGGACAACCCTAGCAAAGAGAGGCTCTTGTGCTTTCCGAGACTAATAATAACTAGTGTCAGGGTAGGGGCAGAGTGAATTTCCCCTTTGCAACATAATGAATACAGACTTTGTTACTTTAAAATGAAACTGACAAATAACCGACAGAGAATGAGAAATAGTTCTTTAATTTTTACTAGCTCTGATGGGAGGAAGCAACAGCTCAGTGTAGACTGATATAACCCTTGAGAAAGCAAGGCAGTCAGAGAAGCAACAGAATGATTCAGCTGAACCAGAATAGAGACCAGACATTCTCTTAGCTATTCCATGTTTAGGAGGTTCCCAAGAAGAGATAGAAGAAATTCAAAAAAACTCAACACCCCATTATACATTATTTTTGTCTTCTTCTTATATGCAATCATCAGTCATTTATTATTCTGAATTTAGTAAATGAAATGTGGTTCTCATTCTGTGAAGCATGTGCAGTCATAACCGAAAAAAAAAAAATCCTTCCATTGTTTTTTTCGAGTTTTATAGAAAGATCCCTTTCAGATATTTTATGGATCCTGACTAACTCAAAATCAAGATTTTGATGTGCTCAATGGGAAAAAAATGAAGTAAGCAATCATACTATCAGTGATTTCCATCAACTAATCTTATTTATCAAAGTGTGCCACTTCTTACCAAAGCTCTTTCCATCCATATATTTATTCTCATGGTCCACATGAGAATTCTGTGAAATAAGTACTATCAATATAACTTTTATTTTACAATGAAGACCCTGAGGTACAGAAACCAAATATCCTAAGGCATATAGAATTTTCTATTACAGGAATTAGAAGAGGACTAAATGTCTGTAAGGCCTGAAGCTTTTAGCAAACTGAGATGGGAGAAAAATTTGTCCATCACTTTGATAAGAAAACCAGAACTTCTGAATCATTGAACTATAGCCAGATTTTCTCTTGCCTTAACCAATGCCAAGGATTTGTTCCTGAAAGCAACTGTAGAAGCCACATCTTTTTTAAGAATCACAGATTTAGCTCAGTCTGTCCACCCTGAGTAGTTCCAGGGAAATACTAGTAAGGACATTGATAGGTGAAAAGCTCTGAGACAGATAGATTGCCAAATACATTTATCACAAGTGCCTCTCCCTTGACACCTTAAGACAGTGCAGCATACTGTTATTGTTGGAAATATGCCAAACAAATACTGAAAGAGAAGGGAATTTCCATTTTACTCTTGGTTAATGCTAAGTCCAATTAACCAAAACGTCATATCTCATGCTTTCCAGTTAATACAATTTTGCCTATACACAAGCACATTTTTTTAAAAATTAATACTCTATTTTTTTTAGGGCAGTTTAAGGTTCACAGCAAAATTGAGGGGAAGAGACAGAGACTTCCCATATACCCCCTGCAGCCATACATGCATAGCCTCCTCATGATCAACATCCCCCACTAGAATGTTACATTTGTTGAACATACATTGTGGGTTTAATTGATGTACCTACATTGATGCATCATAATCATCCAAGGTCCATAGTTTACATTAGGGTTCATTCTTTGTGTCTTTGACTTTGACATTGTATAATGTCTTGTATCCAACATTACAGTATCGTACAGGCAGAGTATTTTCAGTTCCCTAAAAATCTTCTGTGCTTCACCTATCCAAGATAATATAATAATACAATAATCATAACAATCAACACCTAAAACATTTTAATATATAATATAAAATGTAATATTTCTTTAAGTTTGAAAAGCACAAACCTACTGAAGACTTACAAAACAAAACATTTCTCTTAAAGTAGAAATTACTTTTTTTTCTGAAACATTTAAAAATAGCCAGTTTGATGTTTCATTACATTCAAATACTTAAATTGCATTTGTATGTATTTTCTACAAAAAAAAAAAGAAGGAAAAGAAGGAAGGAAGGAAGGAAGGAAGGAAAGAAAGGAAGTTCTTTTTTTATGTACTACTAATATAACCATAAAAATCAGAACTTTAACATGGATACATTACTACCAGTGAAACCGAGGAGGACCCTGTGGGTCTCCTGGGCAGGGAGTCTTTCTGTGTCCCCATTTCTTTTAGGGGACAGACCCCAGCCTCCATGACTTTCCCTGAGCTCCAAACTGTATATTCAAAAAGTTGCTAATCTGGGAACGGTAAGGATGCAAATACAAGGGAGGGACAGCCAAGAAACAATAGTGCAGCCTTAGGGCAGGGTCCTGGTTCCACTTCAAGTGACACACATAAAAATATCTTTAAGCTCTTTATAGAATTAAAACCCAACAATGGAAGATGTGAACATTCTTTATACCACAGAAGACCATCTGAGATGAGATTAAAGGAACCAGAGAAGCTCATCAAAAAGATTACCTGAGACCAGATTAGAAGAGTGCAGGCCCTGCACACACCTTAATCTTATCAGCAAACCCACCCTTGAAGGCTTGTTATAAAACTCATCAAATCCTCCCAGGTTGGGACACGGTTTTTTGGGGCAGGAGCCCGCTGTGTCCCCCTTTGACTGGCAAAGCAATAAAGCTATTCTTTTCTACTTGACCCAAAACTCTGTCTCCAAGATTTAATTCAGCAACAATGTACAGAGGATGAGCTTTCAGCATCACCAGCTCATTCTTATAACCCAACCAAATTTTACCAATTATCTCAATAACATCCTATATAGCAATAAGTCCAATTTAGAGCCACACATTTCATTTTGTTGTCACATCTCTTCATTCCATTTAGTCTGGGACAGTTTCTCAATCTTTTGTTCATTTTCATGATCTTGAACATTTGAAGATTACAAGCATGTGTTTATGTAGAATTTCTCTCAGTGTCGGTTTATTTGTTGTCCTCATGTGATTAGGTTCAGATTATGCATTTCTAGCAGGCATAACACCTAAGTGATGGTGTGTTGTTCTCATTTTATTCCATAAGACTGTGCACAATTTCGGTTTGTCCCATTACTGATGTTCTATTATTTTTACCACTTGCTTAAGGTGATATCCACCAAGCCTTTCCAACATACTCTTCTCCCTTTGTCATTAGTGTTTTTGGGGAAGTGAATGTCCTCTACAAATTTTCTGTTTGTTTACACCTTTAACACCTTTAATACCTCATGGTTTCCAATTCTTATTCAATTGGTTATAATTCTTTATAATTATTTTTACTTTGATCTTTAAATTGTTTCCTTTTTGGTCAACAGTTTCAGCTGACACAAGCTTTCAAACTGCTTTCTTATTCCTTTGAGGTATTCCCAACATTCTTGGTCCAACGAGGTATTCCAAGCTAATCTAATATTTTCCCTGCCCCAGTCCTGGAATCAGTCATTTCTTTAAGGATCCTTGGTTCCTTTTAGTGGAGAATCCAAGATCTGGGTGTAGGATGTTCTCATTGTTCTTGGGGTGTTATTGATTTAGTTTTAAGTGGACAGAGTTAGAGGAAATGTACACACACACACACATGCATTTACATCTACATTTATTTCTATATTCAATTATAAATCTTAAAAACTATGAATTCATATCAATAACTAATTTTAATCCAACCTCACTGGGTTCATTCTAGTTTTCTTTCTTTCCATAAATGCAATTCCCTTTACCAATAATGAGAAAACTGGCTCTCATTATGCTTAAATATTTACTTATTTATAAAATATCCTACATTTAACTATTTCCTGCCTTTACCATCATCCTATCTCCATACAGATTTACTTATCTCCCAGCTCTGGAAGCATGGGCTGCCTGCCAAATGGAAGTCTATTATCTCCTTGTAGAGTTGCCAGATAAAATACAGAATGCTCAGTTCAATTTAAATTTCTGACAAACAATGAATTGTTTTTTAGTATAAATATGCCCCCAAACATACCTATAACACATATACATCTATATACATACTTATACTAAAAAATGATTCATTGTTTACCTGAAGTTCAAATTTAATGGGGCATCTTGTGTTCTGGCATTAAAGGCCAGGCTTTCTTCATACTGGTCAGATTTTTTGTCCACTCCCTGGCAACTCCTGATGCCAAAAACTCAGTCTCTGTGCACCAGAGCCGAATTGAATCTCAGACAGTTTTGGGTGAAATAGAAAAAGTTTTATTGCTTGGCCATTTAAAGAGGGACATAGAGGGCTTGTGCCTTGAAAAACTGTGTGTCCCAACCCAGGAGCATTTGGTGAGGAGTTTTATAGCAATGGTTCAAGGGTGGGGTTGTCAATAAGGATCAAGGTATGTTCAGGCCCTGCATTCCTTTAATCTGGCCTCAGGTGGTCTCCTGATGAGCTTCTCAAGGTTATCAAACTGTGATCTTCTCTGGAATAAAGAATACCAGCATCTTCCATTTGTTGGGGGTTTAATTCTGTAAAGAGCTCAAAGATATTGTTATGTGTATCCCTTGAGGAGGGTGGGGTTGTCAATAAGGATCAAGGTATGTTCAGGCCCTGCATTCCTTTAATCTGGCCTCAGGTGGTCTCCTGATGAGCTTCTCAAGGTTATCAAACTGTGATCTTGTCTAGAATGAAGAATGCTAACATCTTGCATTTGTTGGGAGTTTTAGCTCTGTAAAGAGCTCAAAGATATTGTTATGTGTATCCCTTGAGGTGGAACCAGAATCCTGCCCCAAGAATGCATTATTGTTTCTTGACTGCTCCTCCCTTTTCTCTGCATCCCCTTCCTTCCCTGATTGACAACTGTTTCAAAGTCTTCTGTGCCCAGGAGCCTCACAAGGTCCTGCTCAGTTTCACTCCCTCTGCATGCCCCTCCATCCTCACTTACGACTCTGCCTCCCCGGCCAAGCTAACTCTCTTTGGGACAGTAGTTCTCATTCTGTTGCAACACTGGCCCTGAACTGGGCTCTGACAACCACACCAGGCCCATGGTGCAGGGCAGCCCACCCATCAGATCCTCTCATGGGTCAACAATGACACCATGCTCTGGGCCACTCCATCTCCCCCCAGCTCCCAAGATGATACCCACATCTGCTCCACCCAGTGGTCTCTAAGATCAAGTATTCAGAGAGGGAAGTACAGGGAAAAATGAGGGAGAAAGGGAAAAAAAAAAGCCCCCAAACCTTTTTGAGTTCAGATTGCAAAATTTAACACCAAGTGCTCATTTCATGATAGCAGCAGATCACCAAGAAATATGTAAGAAAAATGGAAGAAGTTCCTGATAACAGCAAGGATGAATTATAATTTATATTTTCTACCAGAGAATAAAAGTTAAAAGGTGAAAAATAAATTGTTTTGGACTGTTTTTCCTAAAAGTCAAAAGTGATAAGCCTGCCTGGATAACAGAGAGAAAGAAACAAAGAGAAGCAGGGGGAAAGGAAGAGAGCAGAGAAAACAAAAGAGAACTAAGCAAGGAAGAAAAGAAAGAAGGAAGGAAGGAAGGAAGGAAGGAAAGAATAAAGGAAGGAAGGAAGGAAGGGGAGAGGGAGGGAGGGAGAAAGGGAATGAGGAAGGGAAGTAAGAAGGAAGGAAAAGAGAAGAAGAAAGAAAGGAAGAAAGAAAGAAAGAGAGAAAGAAAGAAAGGAAGAAAGAAAGAAAAGAAGGAGGGGAGAGTGAAGAAAAGTGGAAGACATATTTAAGATATTTATATTATAAATGAGAGAGTAAGAAGACATAAAGGGAGGTAAGGTTTCAAAACTTTACTTAAACTGGAAAAATGTTAACACCAGTAGCCCATGTTTTGTAGAAAGAAAGAAAGAAAGAAAGAAAGAAAGAAAGAAAGAAAGAAAGAAAGAAAGAAAGACAATGGTAGAGAGATGAAGGGAGGAGGCTAATTATGCTAAATAGGTAAACTACATGAAATGTTTTAAAATGCTATAATTTCAAATTTTATAATGACTTCGAAATCTACAAAATCTGGTGACTATGGTTGATGTGGCAGATAATTTTTCTTCTCCAGTATATATTTCTTTCTTTTTCTTTCCTTCCAAACCGTTGTTTGATTCAAGCCAGCAAAGGCCTAGATGATAGATGACAATGTATATAATCTAGTGAGTCTCAAATGGGACAGACGGTTCCACACTCCTAGGGAGTGGTTAACTTACTGTGGAGGTATTCTTGGTTTTCAAAATGACTGAGAAGAGCTAGTAACTTTTGATTATCAGGGCCTGAGACAATCTAGCAAACTGAAGAATTATGCCACCCAAAACAACAAAAGCACTTTCTTTAAGGAACACTGGTCTGAGTCTAACACTGTTGTCCCTACCCCATATTCCCAGCCTCTCTTCTTGCTTCCAGTAGCCACTGTACCCAGTTCTGACCAATGAAATCCCAACAGAAATGTATGGAGAAGTTCTGGGAAAACTTTTTATTTCTCTCGAGACAATATCATGGAAGTGAGCATCACTTCCCACCTGTTTCTTCCTTGAAAGTAGCCATCTGTATCCAAGAGAACTCTAGAGGCACTGCCCACGGAATTGATGAAGAGTTGAACTGAAGCCACACATCCCTCTGTCCAGTTATATGAGAAAATGAATCCCTATTTGTTTAAGCCACAGAAGTCATGTTTTTTTGTTACTTTCAGTACAACATATTCCTAACTGAAACTATGGTATATTTATTTCAGGAAAGTTAAATTCAAAGAAATAACTCAAAGAAAGTTGGCTTTGAGGGATCTCCTGTCAGGAAGAGATGACTACAATTTTCTTTTCCAACCCAAACTTCTGACCCACAGAGGATGGAGGTGACAGAGGGAGATCGACATTCTATGAAATTATGTGGTACTACAATGACAAACTTTAATGTTTTATAAAAATAATGCAATTAAATTAGATTAGTGTAAAACTCTTACAACCTTTAAAACAAAAGCTTCATAAAATGAAAATGTTGGATAGAGTGATAAAAACTGCAACACAGTGGTTTCCTTAAGTAAGGGATGTGACATAACATATGATTATGAGGATTTAATAAAATAATATAGTTTGAGGACTTTTTAAACATTAAAGAAACATACATCTTTAGTATTTTTATAATTGACAAAAGTCTATGTTCAATACAGGATCATACTATATGTTTTGAACATTTAATTGGTTGCAATAATATCATATTGAAATTTTATGCAAAGTAAAATTTATGCAATGTAAAACAGAAACTTGATTTAGGTTATTGAATCCCACTGTTTGTAAACCCGAGGATAAAAGATAAGCACACCCCAGTCATAAAATAAATAACTGTGCAGTAAATATTCATATTTTTCTATCTCTTTCAAAGGATACAATCATAATTGTTATCAAGCAGGTATAAATTCTTTACTGAATCATTGTTTCTTTTAACTTAAAAAAAATTTTTGAAGCATAGTTGGTTTACAATGTTGTGTTAGTTTCTAATGTACAGCAAAGTGAGTCAGTGGTCTATATATATACACTATATATATATATATATAAATACTCATTTCAGATGGTATATATGTATTTATATATATATATTCTTTTTCAGATTCTTTTCCATTGTAGGTTATTACAAGATATTGAGTCTACTTCCCTGTAGACCTTGTTGTTTATATATTTTATATATGGAAGTGTGTATCTGTTAATCCCAAGCTCCTAATTTATCCCTCCCCCTACTTTCCCCTTTGTACTGAAACATTCTTAGTGAAAATATATTTTGTCATTAAGTCCAGATTGCCCAGTTTAATTTTCCTACTTCTCAATTAATACATTAACTTTTTATTTTGTTAACCTTTTGGAAATCTTATAACGTAATTTTAATACTAATTTCAGTAATTTTTTGTTCTCCATGAATATACATGAATGTTCCTGGAGTATCATCATTACCAATAAATGTATATAATTATATAAAAAGAAAGTTGTACTGCCAACATAATGTGTAAAATAACATACAATATTCATACAGTAACATAACATAAAAGAAAACAATTATTTGTGTGTGTGTTTTCTCTTTTTTTGAAATAATACTGCAGCTTACAAAAAAATATGTCATTTGGAAAGGCAAATGAGAAGAAAATGTGTTGATTTACAGAGTCTGGACAAACAATGCTCTATTGAACCAAAAAGATTGAGATGGTTTTGTTTGTAGTTTTTCTAATTTAGAGGAAATACAGTATTTCATCCTGTGATAGCACCTGTGTTAGTCTGGTCAGGTTGCCAAAACAAAGTACCACAGACAGGGTGGCTTAAACAACAGGAATTTATTTTTTTACAGTTATGGAGTCTGGAAGTCCAAGTCAAGGAGCCAGCAGAGTTTATGTCTGGTGAGGACTCTCCTTTTGGGTTCTCTCACTCTCTCTGCATGCACAAATAAGAAGCCATTATAGTGGGATTCAATAACCTAGATTGTTTGTATTTTACATTGCATAAAATTTACTTTGCATAAAATTTCAATATGATATCATTGTAACCAATTAAATGTTCATAATATATAGTATGATCCTGTATTGAATATAGACTTTGGGCAATTATGAAAATACTGAAAATGCATAGTCCTTTACTGTTTCAAAAGTCCTCAAAGTATATTATTTTATTGAGACAGGGAAAATGCTATGATAAAAACTTTATTTAGAAAGGATCCTCAATAAGTTTTATAAATCACAAAAAAACTAGGAGATATTATTATAATCACACTTCACATATAAAATTTTCAGTGTCCTGCAGTAGATTACAGGTAAAAGAAAATGATCAACCAATTCATATCCAAGAAAATTATTAGTAAATATTTGAAAATAACTTATCTTACTCATAATAAAGATGAAAAATTTTAAATGATATACCATTTTCATGTAAAACTAGGAAAAAAGTTAATACACAATATTTCTCTAAGGATGTGTTGAAACAGTTTTCTCATGTATAATCCTGGTGGGAGAGAAATTTGATGCTATACTTTAGGAAAGCAATTTGGAAATTTATCTCAGGAGCTTTAAAAGGTGTTGACAAGGAGTCTCATGCTTGTTTCTCAACTAGGCTCTAAGATCAGTGAGTGCAGATATTGTGTCTTCCTTGTCCATTTAGCCCTGAACTCCAAACCCAATGCCCAAAATACAAAAGAGAATCAATGAATGCTTTTTGAATTGAATTCAACTGATCCTGATTGTGCTCTCTAGAGACAGACAGGGGAAATAACAAAAGGTCCTTGGTAATCTCTCCTCCACAAAATGAGCCTTCAAGTACATAAAAACAGCTTTCATGATTCTCTAAGAATCTTCTTTCCCTGGCAGGTCATTGGCCCCATGTTTCCAGACTCCATGCCACTGGGACCTCATCTCCAGATGTGGTGCTGTCTGCCAGGGCCATTTATGGAACAAGACTCCACTGTGATTTTCCTTGCCTTCAGCATTGTATTACAATTAATGACGCTTAAGATCACATTAGCTTTATGATGTGATATTAGACAGAAAAACAACGTTTAAATAATGATGTGTGCATTATGATTAAGCTATTTGAATTAGGCTTGTATGCGCTCAACACCTGGAAGAGAATACAAAACAATTAAAATTGTGTAATGCTGTTGGCATTACAATAATTTTTACATACTTTTGTAGTTGCTGAAACATAATTAAAGTAAAAACAATTTCTTCACTTTTGGCAACTGCTTCACATTATCGATTCATATGTAGCTTGCAATCAACTAAAAGTCATCTACTTTTTGCAAACAAACTGTCTTTAGTCCAGCTCTTTCCACATCTTGGATTTATATAATGGATGTTTTTAATCTAGTATGAGATTTTACACTGGAAGATGAATTGTGATATATTCAATCATAACTCAGCCTGTGGATAGCCTTTTGAATCTTGATTCTTAAAAATTAGCTCTCCTTCCCAGTTTTGGGTCACATGAAATGTTATGTCATTTATTTTTTTAAAATCACACAAAAAAAGAAAATACTAAGTTAGATAGAGCCAAGTACATATCATTCGAGCATACATTTCAGGGTGATAATGCTTAAATCATCACCTCTCTGTCCTTACAGAAGTTACTTAATTTATTGTATACATTACTAGCTGTCTTAGTTTATTTGCTATAACAAACGACCACAGACTGGGTAATTTATAAACAATAGAAATTTAGGTCTCACAGTTCTGGAGGCTGGAAGTCTGAGATCAGAATGCCCAAATGGTTTAGTGAGGGGCCCTCTTGTAGGTCGCAGACTTCTGGTTGTATCTCACTTGAGGAAGGGCCAACGGAGCTCTCTGGAGCCTCTTTTATAAGGGTACAAATCTCATTTATGAAGGCTCTGCTCTCACGACCTACTCACATCCCAAAATCTCCACCTCCTAATACCATCACATTGGGCAGTAGAATTTCAACATATGAATTTTGGGGGAAAACAAACATGCAGATTATAGCACTTGCTTATCCATCAATGCTTCATGAGATTGTTTTTCAGATTAATCTAGCAGAAGTCAAGATACTCTTATCATGGATATTGTTTTACCATTCAAGTTATACTTACAGAAATGGCAACACTGAGATGGTCCAGTTCTATTCATTTCAACAGAAAAGAATTGTACACATGTTCTTAAGTGGTTTTCTAACTTGAATTCACGTAAGAATCCCCTAAACATTTTTCTTTTTAATGCACATTCCAGGAATCCAGAATGTACTCAGAACATTTTGATTTAGTAAATCTGGAGTAAGGCTCAGGAATCTTCATTTGTAGTAAAGACTCCTCTCTTCCTAGATTTTTCCTACATAGTTGGTCCTCTGACAGTATATTTGAAAAATACTGGCAGTTATTTGTTGTAGAGGGAAAAATGTACTAATTTTCAACCCATAGAAATACGATGTGGGCACATAAGAAATGCAATGTCAGCAATGTTTATTGGGAACATATTCTATACAATGAGATAAGAAAGAACAAGTAATCCAACAGGGAACATACAATTTTATATTACATAGTAAGACAACACATGAATAGAATCAATAAGATGTGACAGTAAGTATAAAAATGAAGTGATTTCCACATAAATGTTGGTTCAACAAACGTTTATTGAATGCAATCACAGAAGATAATAAGTAACAGGCAAGAACAATCAAAGTACATAAAAATCACAAATAATACTGAGTTTAAGAGTAATCAAAATTTCTGACCATCTCCTACACATGTGATTTTTATTTTTCTGCACATGTGGATATGTCAACAACTGGAATGTTCATATGTTTTTCTAAGAATTATGAACAAGTTATGTAATGGTTTGGTGGTCCAGAGACATCCTCTGTATATAGGTGGGTCTCTAAAGATCTTATGTGACGCCAGGATGTTTCTATGTGTAGGAAAAAATAAATAAATTGCACATTTCTAAAGAATATTGGTTTTTGTTGCTGCCACTGTCCACAGATTTGTTTTTATTCAATCTTATCTTCAAAATACCTTACACAATAAAGTATTTTTCATTTTATAGTACTACATGACTTTATCCCAATATTAAATTTTTCCAAAATGCAAATTCAATAGTATAACTTCTTACTTTAATGCCCTTCAGATTCTCCCCATTACTCTTAGGACAAAGTCCAAATTCTGGGCTACAAGGCCCTCATGGGCTGACTCCTCAAGCCACCCCTCTCAGAGATCTTCCTATCAACTATCTAGAGCCTAGCCACAGTGAATTTGAGCACACTCATCAAAAACTGGTTATGTATCAAATACTGTCCTTGATGCTTTACACACCAATTCACCTTTACTCCTCCCTAAGATTGTTCAAGATAAGTCATATTTCCTTTTCTTTTCAAAAGTTGGTGATTTGAAAAGTGAGGTCATCTTTTCCAAGTCAGATAATGTCATATCAATTAGAAAATGATGTTTTTATTTGATCTCAGAAAAGTCTAGATCCAAAACCTAAATTCTCCACCATTGTACTGTGGGCCTTGCTTTCCAGTTTCTTCAGATTTTCAAATATGCCTTAGTTCTCTGTTCTTCAGGGCTTTACCAACTCTGCTTGGAAAACTACCCCCATTCCCAGAGTCCCCTTTACAGGCTAGTCCTACCTACCCTTCCTCTGAGCCAGTCTAGGCTCCAAGTGTGTGTTACCATTTCACCCAGCACAATAAATCATATTGTAATTGTTAGAGTATCATAATAGATCTTGGGTTGTATACCTTCTGTTTTTAAAACACAGTTATTAAATTATTCAAAGGCCTAAGTGGGACAAAACCAATATTAGTGTATTCTTTTTGTTTTGTTTTACCAAGCACTTGTGCTGAATTTTCTGTTTTATGTTAACCTTTACTCTGTAGTGAAACTTCGCAGCAGTCATTAAAAACATAAATACTGGTATCAGACAACCTGGTTTGGAACTGCAGTTCTGCAGCTCATTAGTTGTGAAACTTGGGAAATTTACATAATATTTCTATGACTAAACTACTCATTGATAAACTATAGTAACAGTCATGCCTACCTCATATTACTGTTGTGAGGATTGAATAAATTAATATATACGTTAAATCATCTCAGAAAAAAATATATATATAGTAAGTTCTATATATTGTTAGTTCTTATTAATTTTTTCATTATATGGACATTGAAAGTCATATTTAGGCATATAAAACATTAAACAGGTCATTTACTTATTATCAAAAAATTTTAAATATAATAAAATATGTGTATTTGCCTAGATTATAGCTAAAGATAATTGCGATAGTTTCAGGTAAAGAATACTATTCTTTCAAACTTAGATTGATTGTTCCAGAAATTGTAAAAGAAAATAGCTTTGGCTATTCTCTTAATTAAATTACATTATGTGAAAGATATAAAATGTATGAAAATAGTATACTTGATCATCAAATCACAATTTGGTGGCAATACTGATTTTTCAGTGAGCATAAACTCCACTTCTCTTTAATGTCTGTGGTTGCTTTAAAAGTTGGTCTTTTAAAATCAATGCTCAGGGAATTCCCTGTTGGTCCAGTGGTTAGGACTCCATGCTTTCACTGCCCAGGGCCTGGGTTCAATCCCTGGCAGGGGAATTAAGATCCAGCAATCCACGCTGCACCGCCAAAACAACAAAAAAATAATCAATGCTCAAATGATCTCCGAGGATGCTGGGCTCCAATACACACCAGAATAAGCCATGGTTTATCGGTTTATCCTAGATGTTGTGGTAGGAGTACACTTATTACCTACCGCATTTGAAAAGTGAAGTAGGTCTGAAGACTGAATGTGAATGAACACCAATCACTCAGTGCACTAGGGCACAGTTTCATACAATCCCCAGGGCCGGATGTGCAGCCAAGAATTGTGTGACTGCTGAAGTTTGCACAAACAATAAATAATTGACATAAACCCAATTTTAAAATGTTTGCTTGAAAGAGAAAAAAATATTTTATTACATCAGTTTTTCAAAGAACTGCCAGGTGACACTCAAAGTCCTTGCTTCACACTTGGAAGCTGAGAGTACTGAGGTGGAAGTTTCCAGAAGTCAGTGGAGAACATCCAGACTCCTCTCACCGCTGCCTCACTACTATTTCAGAAGGCAGCAATGTAGGAATGGCAAAGAGTAGCCCTCCTTTCACTATGTTATCTTTCTCTAAAGTAGACCATATACAAAGAGGTGGGACAATACATGCACTCACTCACTTACCCACCTAGTCTAGTCCCTCTGTTCCAAGTGCCTGTGAAACTGAGATTAAATGTTTCAATCACAATTTCCACACTGACAGCAAATGGACAGACCTGAGAGTCAGCAGACATTCAAAGGGTCCCAGCAGGAATATTGGAAGGTCATTTCTGAGGTCTCTTTTCTTCACCAATCATTGCTATTATTACATTAAGTTACTATTAATAATATTGAAACTACTTGTACACTATTATTACATTACAGTACTATTAAAGATATTGAAAAATATTCAAGTTTTAGTTTGACATTGTTGTAGTATCCAGAATGTCAAAAGAATTTGAAATGGAAATGTCTTCATTTGATCTTAGCTGTAACTCTCTCAGAAATATTTCTGAAAATTTCTCAGCTAATACGTATGGTTATTTAATTAATGTTATTTGTGGTTTTGTTAAATTGATATATTTCATAATAACTTCTAATTAGAAAAGAAGTTAATTGAGGACTTGAAATTTTAACCAGAAAGAGAACATAATCCAAGAATTTCATTGAAAATTATTTAATAGTATAAATTTCAGGGATGCATAACTTGCATATTAATAGAATATACAAGTATTCATAGACAAAATTAAAAATAGAGAATTAATATGCATGCTAACATTAATATCATATTGTTATTTATTAGATGAGAATATTTTAAATATTTGTGTAATACTTTTTCCCAAGGTAAAAATTATAATCAAATATATTCTGAAGAAATCTTCTATTTTTCTTTTTTTAAAAAAAATTATTTATTTATTTATTTCTAACATCTTTATTGGAGTATAATTGCTTTACAATGGCGTGTTAGTTTCTGCTTTATAACAAAGTGAATCAGCTATACATATACATATATCCCCATATCTCTTCCCTCTTGCATCTCCCTCCCACCCTCCCTATCCCACCCCTCTAGTTGGTCACAAAGCACAGAGCTGATCTCCCTGTGCTATTAAAATAAATATTTCAACTTATTCTAGAAAGATTCCAGATTGTGTGGCGTGCATGTTATAGAGTGAAAAAGAGAAAAGAAATGGTTAAAGTGAAGAGAGCTTAGTAGTAATGAGCTAATGCTACATTGACTTCCTTGTTAATTTCACTAACGCAAACAAGCTGCAGACATTCAGGGAAAAGAGAGAACAGAAATGGTTTATATAGATTATATCTCCAAATTCTGAAGGTGCTGAATGGACAACTGGTTAGAAAAACATCTCTGTTTCTTGAGAATTATTCCTGATGCTTGCAATTTCATAGTTAAGCTTCTTCTCCTCCTTTGCTTTTGCTCAGCCACTGAACATTAACTGTATGCAAATCTGTGTGTATGTGTATGTGTGTGTGTGTAAATATGCATAGAAGTGCTGGCTATAAAATGTTGCTGAGCTCTATTTGTTCAGCTCTAGCTTAACAGGCAGAGAATAGAAAACTCAATCTGCAGCGCTCAGTCCAGGGTCATGTTTCTTTCTTTCTTTCTTTGATAGAGTAAAGCCTGCTCTATCTGTACGAAATATATTTTCACACATTAGAAATGAAAATGGGCAAAAATGTAAGTTATATAGGCATATTTTGCCTTCTGTGATGCTAAGAAAAAATAAAAATGAAATAATATGCCAGTGGCTAAAACAATTTCTGCAACCTTCCCAAGAAAAATTTAGCAATGTGTCATGTATGTACTTGAACTGTTTGCTCTTCAGCTGGCTTTAAGAACATAAACATGGCTAAATGTCCAGGCTTCAGGCCCTAGAGACTCTGCTCACTCTCTTTTGTAATGAAAACATGAAAAACTTTGGACAATCTTCACATGTCCCTCCAAAAATGACACATTTTATTTTTGTCTTCAGTGATTGTATTTAAGATAGAAGACAGCTAAAAGTGGGTGGAAATTTTGAAATAATCTGGCGGAATTCTTTAAAACTTAATAAATTAAAGTATTTTGTGTAAATTGTCAAGAATTCATCTTCTCCATATAACATGATTTTATGTATAGAAGCCATCAAGTATCACTAAATTTAATGATGTATCAATTAAAACTAAAGTTTATAATAGGTAAATTATAAGATGAATACAATAGATCTCTAACTAAAAACATATTAACTATTGCAAAATTCAGAATTTTATTGCTTATTAGAACAAATAATAAGAGAGAAAATATATTTGTGGCTTATTCTCATGAATATAGAGTCTAAGAAAGTTCAGATACCAGTCATTTGTACATATTAATGAAAGAAAAATATAAATAATTTACAACAGCTTCCTCCCCAGCCTTATCTCCTACTTCCTTCCTTCTCACATAATCCATGAGGACCATACTGAATAACTAACTTAAATATTTCATACCTCCCTATAATTTCAGTTCATTACTTTTTTTAAGCACTTTATTATTTTTTTAATTTTTATTTTATATTGGGCTACAGTTGATTTATAATGTTGTATTAGTTTCAGGTGTACAGCAAAGTGATTCAGTTATACATATACATATATCTCTCTATTAGTTTTCAAATTATTTTCCCATTTAGGTTATTACAGAATATTGAGCAGAGTTTCCTGTGCTATATAGTAGGTTCTTGTTGGTTATCTATTTTATACATAGTAGTATGTACATGTCAATCCCATACTCCCAATTTATCCCTGCCCCCAACCTTTCCCCTTTGGTAACCATAAGTTTGTTTTCTAAGTCTGTGAGTCTGTTTCCTTTCATCTCTGCTTGTAATCTTTTTTTTTTCTCTTGCCTATTTATCTATTTTTCAGGGGTCCTCATATAACTGAGCCCATAAAATAGATAAGAAGGTAACTTATCAATCGAAGTGATTGATCTTAATCACCAAGGTGAAATTGAATTCCTGCTAAACAGTTGGAACAAGGAGGACTATTCGTGAAACCCAGGGGGTTGACTAGAGTGCTTCTTGGTACATTCTTTCCCAAGAATCCTGGTCAATGAAAATTGTAGCAACACAATAAGGACAGGACTACCACGGATCCAGATTAGGCAGGATCATCTCATCAGGTAAAGACTTCCATACAGCTGAGATCCTGGCAGATGTTAAAAAAACAAAACAAAACACACACACACACACACACACACACACACACACAAATGGACCAAGTAGTAAAGAAAGGAAGCTAGAATTACCTAGAATTGGCCCTCATGACTAGCATCAGAAAAGAGGACTACAGAAATAAAATGTTTTTCACCTTCCCTTCTCCCTCACTTTCCTACCTTATAGGAGCATACAGGTGATATCTTCTGTTTAACTTTCAGGTGGGCAGATCACTAAGTTGCCATTACCATAGCTAATAGAAATGTGGGTGGTCCCTGGGTTGGGTACATAGCATTTCATCTGGACAAATGTAGGAGTGAATGCAAAATGGTGAGCCCTGCTGTATAATTCCCATTGGTTTGTCCAAACCCACTCTTCATCTTTTCTACCCTTTGTGACCTAGGAGCCTGACCTATATAAAAGACATAAACGAGCTCTCTTCACCTTCTAGCTACCAGTTGGGTTTAGTTCATGGGAATTAACAACAGATCAGAGGAAAGGGGAAGAGGAGTGAGATGAATTTATTTCCCCATTTCCTTTGGTGGGTTGACTATCCCTCTATCAAAGGCCACAGCTCCTACAAGACAACCTTTTCATTAGTTATTCTTCTGAGTTCTAATAACCACTCTTTTCTCTTGCCACTTTAGTGTCCCTAAGGCTTGGGGAATACACGTACGTCCCTGACATTTTCTAGTCCCAGGGCATTACTCCACCTTAAATTGGTTTCCTTGGACTTTGTCCAAACTGTTGGAAGTAACCCCCCCCCCCATTAAACTTTCTTTGATTAACATCTCTTTCTGTCAAAAAAAATGGACTGATTGCAGTTGTCAACATTCTGAAATTATGTCTACAGCCAAATTATATTTATAAAATAATCCATTTTCTAATACAGTATGCTGAATAACCTTTTTCCAATGTACTATTGAAATGAGAGTAAAGGATATTACAAATAAGTAAATAAACCCCTAAGAATGCCAAAAGTGGAAAAGGCGTCTACCTTGAGCTGACAAGAATTGTTAATAAAATTTTAGAAGACAGTAAGGGAATAGGTTTGTAGAGAAGTGTAATCCATATCAAAGAAGTCACATCTTAATATATGCATGGGTGAAGGTTACAAGCAGTTGGAGCTCTTATGGAGTGGTGAAAAAATAAAACTAAGTGGCTGTAACTCTGGAGTTATGAATTACAGAAAGCAGCAGAGAGCTCTAGGTGACCTTGACAGAATTTAAGCAAAGACCTATTTACAGAACTGCTGTGTCATTCAGCTGTCACCCCCTCCTCAGTAAGTGTGGAGCAGCTGACTACTTTTTTATCTTCCCGGCTGAAGATCTCACCTTCCATCTGAGCAGAAGATCCTCTTGGATGGTCCACAAAGGCAGTCACCGTGGTTGAAAGGAGAGGCAGAAAGCAGCAGGGGATGGCTCTAGATCCGTTCAATGAAGCTGGGTGTTGGGGAGAGGGAAGGAGAAGCAATTCTACGCATAACAAAATAAATCAGCATACTCCACCCCCAAAGTCAAGTCCTTCACCCTGTAGTCATTGTCAGCATGCCTGCTCTCAAGAGCAAATTTAAGCTAAAGAGAGGCTTGCCTGGCAACTAGACTGGCTCACAGTCAGCGCTCTGTCCGCACAAGAGGAGCCTTTAGGGCAATGGATCAATGAATCTACAGAGCAAACTCAGCTGGCAAAGAGATTCATCAGCTTAGCAGCTAACTTGTCAGTATTAGTGAGTGATACACTGAGATTCAACAGTTATAAAATCTAAACAGAGAAAAGCAGTGATCACAGGAGAAATGCCAAAATGAGAACAATAAAAATAATTTTTTAAAAAATCCATGTTAGTAACCTCAGAGAGATTTGGGAAATGTTGCCTGCCTAAAATAAGAACAAGCTGCCATAAAAAAAGAACAATAAATGAGAAATAATTTTTGGAAATTAAAAGTATGATTGCCAATATTAATTGAAACAAATCAATAAGAATACCTGGGCTTCCCTGGTGGCGCAGTGGTTGAGAATCCGCTTGCCGATGCAGGGGACACGGGTTGGTGCCCCGGTCCGGGAAGATCCCATATGCCGCGGAGCGGCTGGGCCCGTGAGCCATGGCCGCTGAGCCTGCGCGTCCGGAGCCTGTGCTCCGCAACGGGAGAGGCCACAACAGTGAGAGGCCCTTGTACCGCCAAAAAAAAAAAAAAAAAAAAAAAAAAAAAGAATACCTAATAAAATGGGCAATCCTGGATTAACAATCTGGAAGATAAATACAAGGATATCTTTCAGAATATAAAATTTAAAACACTAAGAAATGGAAAATATTAAAACAATTAAATGCCAATCAGTTATATCCAGAATGTTAAAGACCACTGGAGGACCAGAAAGAAAGAGGAGAGGCAGTTGATGGGTACAAATAGCCACAGAGATAATACAAAACAAATCTCTAAGAAAAAGACTCAAATTGAAGAACTCCACAATTACAAGAAAAATGAAAAGAGGTACAAACTGTAAGAGAGAACTGTGAAATTTCAGAATTCCAAGCACAAAAAGAAAATCATAAAATTTCTTCCAGTGGGGAAAAAATAAATAAACTGCAAAGGAAAGAGTATTAGATGGTCATCAGACTTCCTATTACACCATGATATGTTGGAAAAAAGCATTAAATATCTCAAAAAATGTACTTAATTAGAATTCTGTATATAGGAAACTTTTCAACCAAATATGAAAGGAATTAAAAAAAAAAAATTTTAGGCTGCAAGGTCCTAGTGTCCATGAGTCTCTTCTGAAAAAAAACCAAAAAAAAAAGTTTTTTTTAAATTTAAATTTAAAATCCAGAAAAACAAAATAGGAAGCAAGAAAGAAGTCATGGATCTGAGAGAATGAGCCAAACTGAAGAGTGATATGAAAGGAAATCACAGAATGATTTGAACAGGAAGTAATATGTAAAATTTTACTTTACCAAAATTTTCTTCAGGAAGAAAATGACTATTACCCAAACTGTATGGTTAAGAATAGCCTGTTGGTTTTCAAAAATTAAAGACATATATCCCTTTTACTGAATAACAACAAAGTCAAATGAAAAGTCCAGGAAAAAAAAAAAGTTGTGCAAGAATGGCATGGTCCAAATATGAACATTTGTTTTAGGCAAGTGATTGAGTGAAATAAACAAATCCATTTGAAGTTGGACTACAATATACTGAGCACAAATAATGAGCCCAAAGCTACACTCGAATTTTTCCTATATGTTAAATAATGTAGTTCTTTTAAAAGTCTTGAAGTAAGCATTACAATCATACAATAAATGTACATTTAATGAAAATAACTCTTGAAGCATTTAAATTCTTTGCTTAAGATCTCCCAGAAAATAGTGAAGAGAGAAGAAGATTCTACCCAGAAGCAAAATGAATGAATTGTGGAATGGTAAGATTCATGACTCTAAATCTAAATATAATTGGATGCTTGTTTGTCAAGATATTGAAAAGATCACTTATTCCAGTGGAAAGCTGGATTAGAAAATGAATTTATTTTCTCATTCACATATCCAACAAATATTTATTAAGTTAATATTATGCGTTAGGCAAAATATTCAGAATACAAAGAAAAATAAAATGTCTCAGTTTTCAAGAGGCATACAGTTTAGAAGATTATTAATCAAAGGTACAGGCATGCTGGTAATCAAATGCTTCATCACTGAGATCCCTTCTCTGCCCATTACTGCTTCAGAGATTTTTGGACTTTGATCATAGTAAGCCCACATCAGCCTTCCAAACTAAAAATTTTATAAACAAATGAAATAATATTTTTTGGATCCTTGAGCATTAATCAACATGGTCGAGAGTATTAAAGTTTCCAGCTTTATAATGCTTCTATAATGCTTCTAGATCTTTCTTATTTCATAAAACACTTGACAAAAGGGACACTTGAAAGAAGGAATGGGCCCACAGGACTGAAGAAATTCAGAAGGATAAGAAGCTGGAAAGGGAAAGATGTCTTTGCAAATCACATGCTCAGTTATGATCTTTCACATGGAGAAGAAATTGAAAACCATCATTTGTCATGATTCTCACAGACTCAACCTGTAACCAACCAAGAGGATTTCACTGTGTAATCTTAGAGAAAAATGGAAGTCCTTGGTTCTATAATACATTATTGAGACATTTAAAACTTAATGGATATTGTATGATTCATCCTTGTCCAGTAATACTAGTCAGTGTAAAACATGACAAAGATATTATTGTAAAGGCATTAATTCCCAAAAGCGACATGCTTGCAAATAGGAACTCTTCCAGTTAATTACTTTCTTTGAATCATGGGATTTAAGGGATTCAATAGGCGTGAACAGGAAAAACACATAAGTCAGTAAAATATTAACCACCGTGTTAGACCAGGAACGACAATTTTAAACGTTTTATGCCCCATTAACCTGTTACATTTTCTATCAACACAGGCTTAGTAACCAGTTGAAAACCTTGATCACATTCTGAAAATTCAGTTTATAAATACCCAAGATATAATCTTTTGTCCCAGTGGGCAACATATAATCCTTTAAAAAGAATAAATGCAACATAGAAGAAAGTCCACTTAAATGGAGGATTTATAATTTAATTTTTTTCAGAAGCCATTTTCTTATTTCAGTTGGTAGTTACTTCTGTTTTATCTTTACTGTGAAATTTCTCTTTTCATGATTTAATTGCCTTACATAAATGACTATAACAAAAGTTGAATAATCATAATCTTTAGAAAATTAGTGTAGCAACATATATATGTTCCCCTAACTTACAAAGGAATTTTCTGTGAAACACCAGTGTGCTTATTTAACTAAAACATGTAAAAATAGTGACTCACTAAGCAGCAAATAAGAAAAATGTAATATTCCCTGAACTAAATACTTCATAAGGATCACCACCATTTAAATCTATAAGCCAGATTTTGCTATTATTCTCATGTTGGCAATGAGGAGTCTAAGGCTTAGGAGACCCTTTGACTTACCAGGGTCAAGAGATGGAACCAGGGCTTCCCTGGTGGCGCAGCGGTTGCGCGTCCGCCTGCCGATGCAGGGGAACCGGGTTCGCGCCCCGGTCTGGGAAGATCCCACGTGCCGCGGAGCGGCTGGGCCCGTGAGCCATGGCCGCTGAGCCTGCGCGTCCGGAGCCTGTGCTCCGCAACGGGAGAGGCCACAGCAGTGAGAGGCCCGCGTACCGCAAAAAAAAAAAAAAAAAAAAAAAAAGAGATGGAACCAGAACGTCATCCATCAGGTAGTCAGATTCCAGAAACCTGAGCTTTTAAACACTGTACAGTACTGAAATAAGTTCTCATCCCACACCAAACAATGATAACTGTGATGTAACAAAATTGTCTGTATATGATAATCATGTTTTGCTAACGCACACACACACACACACACAGAAATGACTAAAAGACTATGCACCTAAATTGTAATCATTATTACAACTGGATGATGAAATTATAAGTGACCCATTTTATTTTGTTCTTTATGCTTTTCGATGCATTTCCAACTTTCTACAATATTTACTTTTTCTAACAAAGATTTTATTAACTGGCTCAGATATTGTTGAAATCATTGTCAATATTTCCTTATAATATTAATAATAATTTGATAAATCTAATGATGATAGCAATATATTATTACAACAATAAACAAAATGACTTTTTATTTGATCTAGTAAGCCTACATTTAATGATGATTTTTGGAGATATGAGGGTTACTAAGAAATAGTCCTGTTGAAAACATTTTCCCTTGCTCTAGGAAACAAGTATTACTCAACTATAGCTTCAGCTACAGTTTAATTAGGCTTCAAACCGGTATTCCCGAACACTATCTAGTTGTCTTGATATTTAAGTAAGATAAATTATTTAGCCTACTGCCTGGCAGAATAAACACATTAACCATCAGCTAAGTACAGCTGTACACATCTGAAAAGAAATATCAAAAATATTAAGTATTTATTCTTATAAAATGATGTTTACTTTCTTCATATTTTTTAATTCCAGAAAAGCTCTTTTAATGGAACTCTCCTTAACCAATTTGCTTCTGTCTCTATTTCTCCTGTAAAACATTCTATGATAGTTGGCTTGCACATTGCCACCCTCTCCACTTGAGTTTTAGCTTCCAAGTCAATCATGGTTTTCTTAAACCTGCTTATTCTAGTCATGCCTGTTATTTTAATTATGTACATTAATTAATTTATCCATGAACAGATTAAGTATAATTATTAAAAAGTCATTTTACCGAAAACAATTGAATAATTATAGAAAACTAGATTAAAATGAGTTTCTAAAAGAATTGCTGTTGCTTTCAGTGTAGATAAGACAAGTATAAAACCTTGGAGAAAAAATTAAAACCTAGGAGGATTCTACACTTAAATTGCATGGCAATATTCCTAAATTCTTATTCTACTTTGTAAAAATGTCAGACAATTTCTTCTATGAACATGAATATCTATTATAATGAAGAAAACATATTTTAAATATGTATTAAGATTGTGACCTAAAATAATGGTATTATACTAAAATATTTGATACCTTAAATTTATCTACAAAAATATTTTAAAATATGTGTGTAATGGGTTTCCTTTAGCCTATTTTTGCAAACAACATGCTCATTTTACAGCACTAATTTTGGATTATATCACAAAAATAAATATTAACACCCTATGACATGTAAATAAATAGTGAATTACAGTTCATAAGGATATAGAATTATTACAATGTGATGAAATATCAACTCAATCTAAAGAACACAATTTAAAATTACCAAATATAAGACTGGTTTATTTATGCAATATCAATTATTTCTGTAACTTTCATAAATTTGATTTCATGTTTTAGTCACTTCCAAAATGTCATGAGTTTTACAACTCAATAAACAATGAAAATAATTTCCAATGCATTTATTGTTATAAACATAACTTTAAGAATTCATAAAATTTCATAAAATCATAAAAATATCATAAAATATTATGCAAGGAGTCCTTGTGAACCCGTCATCAAAGAAGCTTTCTCAAACTAGCATGTTGTGCTAAATTTAAATAAATGCCAACCATTCAAATTTAAGAGATATAAAATCCAGTCCACATGAGTTCAATATATTAGAGATAGTTTTAAGGAAAATTACTTTCAATTCAGTATGACTTTAATCACTTTAAAACAGTAAAAACCTTCAAAAGCAACAGTAAATATTACCCAGAACAAAAACCAAGTAACATACCTGTTTTCCCCACATTCCCAATCCACCCTCCCTCAAAAATAGTTACATTCTGTGTGATGGGGGAAAACATCACAGGTAGGTTAGTAACTTATAAGAACTCCTGTTATGAGTAGTGAAATAGGCATAAATACCTTTCCCTGTTCTTTTTCAAATGTATATTGGAAGATTAGAATGAGAAGAAAATCCATGAAAAAGTTTTGGGAAAAAAAGAAATACATAGTCCACAAATAGTTAAGAAAGGAATGAGCAAAACAAAAGAGCATGTCTGTACAAATGCTGGAGGAAAGTGCTAAGTAAGAAAGATCTGTGGTGCATATGGTAGCCTGCTTTCACACCATAAATCTCAAAGTCCTTCATATAGAGTATGTGTGCTCCGAGATGCCAAAGAGTGCATTAAGATATCTTGGCTCTAATTGGGGCCTCTGTAAATCTCAGCACGTTTATCATGTTGCTCTGGCGCCACACTACTTAAAACCACAGCAAAGGATTTATCTCCTTTTGTTTGTGTTTGGGTCCAAAGCTTCCTCCAAAATGTCTCCCCAAGTTTCAAGTTGTTCTCTATTTGAATTGTCTTAATCAACATAGGTGGCTTTTTGGTTCCTCTCATAAAAATTAATTTAAATGAAATTAATGAATGATTTATGAAATGTGAAGGCAGTTTACTGATGATCCTATCATTAAAGAGTTATTTAGGTCAAAAGACAATGAGCAGAATGAAATTTGCCCTGAAGAAAGCACTCAAAATGAGCTACTTTTTAAAGAAAATTCAATATTTTATTAGAAGCAGGACAAAATAAATAAGTCAAGATACGGTGATCAGGGCCAAAAGAAAACAAAACAATACATGTGTATTTGCCAATTTTATAGGAGAGTCACCAAACAAAGCAAGTGATGAGGGATCTGCACAAAAGACCGTCTACACAACTTATGCCAAATTCAGTAGGTTATTGCTTTGGTTATAAGATAACTCTTCATGGTGGTAAAACCTGTTTCCTTTGGGTATTTAAATCATTGCTGAGGTCATTAAGATAAAAAAAAATCAATATGAATCACCATTATATATTAACTCATTTAACAGATGCAATGCAATTTTTCATCTCCTTTCTGGGTTCCAGACTGCTCTAAGAGTCCAACTTATAAAGAATGTGTATGGTTCCTTCTGAATACAAGATTAAAGGTGAATAACAAAAGGAAAATCTCTCTTTATTATCTTCTGGTTCTTCTCATAGGAATAATGAGAAGTAAACATTAAGGGATGTATCAATTCCCTTGACAGTTTCTGAGTAAATTTTCAAGCACATTGAAATCTTTCTCAAGGCTTATTCTTTATTCGGTAAATACCACAAGTTATTAAAGGAAAACAAAATAATTTTCAAAATTTTATTTTATTTGTGAGGAAACTCATACATGTGCAACAATGATATCAAAATAATCTATGATAGGGAATAAGTAAGAAAGGAGTAATGCGGTACAGTCTATAAGAGTTGTAGAAATTCAAAGAATAAAAAGAATGCTGGTGAGATGCAGAAGCAACATCACATCCTACATTTCCATGCAGATGGGCAGTTAAATTATACAGAGGCTTATATGAATCAAATTCAACAATGAAGAAACAGGAAAGAGGGAAATGTGTTTATTTATAAACTGACGTACTGAATACCATCACATTGTCAGTTTATGCGGCCCATGCATGCATCTCAGTTCTAAATTTTTGTCATAAGAGACATCACAAGCTGTTTTTACAGTGCTTGACAAAGGGTAGACAATAAGTATTTATTGAATAAAATGACTTTTTATAATTAAGTGTCTTTGCATGCAGACTTTCACTGGGGCAAACTGAGCTCCATAGACAGTCTCTCCATAGAAAACCCAGCTTTTTATCAATTAATCTGCCATAGTACTGTCTTAGTCATACTACAAACCCTCTCACGTGTGGTATCTTCTTCCTCTTGCCAAGGAATAATCTGATCACTATTATTGAGAACAGCCTCTTCCATTGTGTGTTTCAGTTCTGGTTTGTCAGACAAAACACAGGGCACCTTGTTAACTTTGGATTTCATATAAACAATGAGTAATTTTTCAGGATAAGTATGTCTCATGCAATACTTGGGATAACTATGCAATACTTGGGACATACTTATCCTAAAAAAATATACTTTGCTAATCAAAATTCAAAGTTAACTGGGCATCCTGTATTTTTATTAGCTAAATCTGGTAACCATATTCGGGTTGCTATTCAGGCCAAGTCCTTAAACTTTGTTGAACTTGACAAAACCCATGAAACATTTACTGGCTTTGTATCTGATAAAGAAAGCCTGGCAGGTGGAGTACTGTCCCTGGTTCCACTCTTCTCACTCACTGTAAACATGCTTTAAATACATTAATTTTTTTACGATACTAAAGTTAAGTTAATTTTTTAAAGAAAAGAGAAGAGGTTTTCCATAATGTTGTCTTATCTTTTGCTGTCAAATCATCTCAGTGTGTATTAGAAATGGCAAATGAATGGCATCTTAAATTTCTTAGAGAGACATAAACTATATTTTTAATTGCATTCTCAAACTGAAAAGAAGATATGGAAATTCCATGTGTGAGAAAGAAGAGAGATGGAGGAGGGGTGGAGCCCAGTTAAACTTGTCAGAGGAATAATTAAATATACTCAGTACATAGTGATATTTTTCAAAACTTCGGAACATTCTTGAGCATAGCTAACTGAGACACAATTCACTGATGACCAGTTTTTCTGTCCCACTGCATGAGTTATTCTTGAATGAGTACAGCCAGAAAATGATTATTCACATACTATCAGCAGAGTTGTATCCCACATAATAGTAATTAACAGGGTCCTTTTTATCTCCCAATCTGCAAGCATTTCTAATGCATCTCTGAAGTTTTTATGCAAAGTAAACCTCCAGTGTTATGTAATGTGTGTGTGTCATTTTTCTATTTTGAAATTCATTTTTGACCTTCCCTAGCACATACTATTCTAAATCCATTGCCTCTACTCTTCAAATATAATGCAAATGCTCGGAACGATATTCTGCACTTTGCATATTTGTGCTGTATGATGAGTCACTACTATAATTTTGACTTTGCCCACGATAGGCTGTGCTTTGCATTTTCCCAGAAGAGAAGATAGTGGGAAAAAGAAAAAAAACAAAAAAGCTTTAAGTTACCCCCTTTGCCTTCCCTGCTTGTTCCCTTCTTATTGTGAAGGAGGCACCGCATAATCATTTTCTGGAGTGTATTCGTTTAGCAGAGTATCGTGCTGTGGACACCCTGACATATTCCAGGGCACATTTTGTCTCTCTTGCCTCTTCCCTTTGGCACGCTCTGCAGATGTGCCTCTGGTGGTTACTGCATGACTAATTTTCAAGTCTACATTTGGTCTTGAACTGTGAAAAACAAGAGCATAGTTTTAACAAGGATGACTTTGAATAGCAATAACAAGATTAAAATTTCATTTATCTATTGAGGTATATCATGCCCAGAGCCTATAATCTCTTAGAAGTGCTAACCAAAAGGCATGTTAAAATGTTTAAAAATCCCAGGCGAGTCAGATAAATGCTAAACCCTTCCTTCAATGGAGCTAAACTGGTGACTGGGGTATGCCTTCCTCAGTGTTCGTCCTCGCGGCTCCCAGGAATAAACTCAATGATATCTGCAATATAATAAATCCTATGGTTTATAATATTAGCTTACAGTATGTCTACATCTGTTCTTTTACTCAACAAATATTTACTAACTACAAGGCCCATTTGTAAATGCTCCTATCAGTGAACAAAACAGACAATAATTTCTGCTTTTAGAAAGTTTAAGTTCACATATGTGTAATGAACCCAGGAGAGCTGGCTAACTTCCTTACTAGCCTGTCAGTCCCTGCACGCTGAATCTTTTTATTTCCATTGCCAAAAATAGGGCCTGAAACAAAAGAAAGTTTCTCTGTACATTTGTTGAATTTATTTGAATGTCAAGAAATAATAGGGACTTCCCTGGTGGTCCAGTGGTTAAAACTCCACGCTCCCAATACAGGGGGGGCCCGGGTTCAATCCCTGGTCAGGGAACTAGATCCTGCATGCCGCAACTAAGAGCCCACATGCTGCAACTTACACCCGTCGCAACCAAATTAAAAAAAAAAAAGAAAGAATATCATAATGCAAATACAAATCTCAGCCTATTTTTACCTTCTTTCCATGTGTATCTTGTTGCCTTTGTCAGTTAAATACAAAGATTTAAGATATTAGCAATACCCCCCGAGTCTCACACATCTTATCTATAAAAAGTTGATCACAAAAATACCTTCTATCAAAGACTTTAAATATTATTGTTCATATTCCTGATGACTCACCTCATCCCTCAATTGATATACACAAGAGGGCTTTCATTCTCTGGGAATATTAGACAACAAAATACACATGTATCAGAAGGAGACAAAAAGGGGCGAGGTATCAGGGCTGTTAAACACACTTAACACAATTAAATTACTTCTTTGATGTAAGACATAAGCTTGCCTTTCATGTAGTGTGATAACAGCAGAATTAACTTGGTAGCAATCACCATTTCTGGAAACACAACTCAGAGCAAATACATAAAAGAATGTATTATCTTTTATGAGAGAGGAAAACACAATTTTAGTCCTAGGATAAATATGAGAAATGACAACTGAAATGATAAAATGAGTGTGGTAACCTCTTCATACTGGAGAGAGAGTGAATATTTTCATAAGCCTAAACCTGTTTTCGGTCCCCAAAGCAGAATTCATCTAAATGAAAACCATTGTAATGGCTGGTTCCGTATAACAAGTGTAATATGTCCTGGCAGGTAGCCTATAGTAACAGTGGTTGCCTGATCTAGTTACTGAGAATTTTCACATATGCTTTCACCAGCCCTGCTATGTAGGGGCAAGTCTCTTAAACAAAGACATTGTTGTTTTAATATTATCATTCTTGGATTATTGTATCTGAATATGATATAAGCTGGTCTTAAAATGTAATAGGCTTTTACAAAATATTGAATTGAGGTTTGGGGAGTTTCGAAGAGAACAAAGGTCCAAGGAGTTTATAATGGTAGAGACAATATCCTTTAGGGACTAAAGAGCTAATGTTTACAAAAAAGAAGGATTTGTTAGTAAAATCAGAATAAAGAAAATAGAATAGAATGTGTAACTGAAACTGTGCATTTCAGCAAATGCACTAATTTATAATATAACGTGTCTATTCAGAATGACCACTTCTGAAGAGTAGGTCTTCATTAAAATTATATCTATATGTAAGAAAGTAATTTTGATGCATTCATTAAATTGAGATGCTGCCTGTATATACAGAACTTTTATTAGCAATGCAAGTAATGTGAAGATATAAAAAGAAACATGCACTTTCAATAATACAGGAAGAGAAGGAGAGCTCTGTCAATAACAGTATGAGGAAGGAAGCTGATCCAAACTTCAGAGGCTTTGAAACTGCATAGGAATTAGCTTTTTCAGGTTGGTAGTTTCATTGTTCACTTACTAGACAGCCTTGAGAGCTTAATAATTAACCACAGAGTCTATTTATAGAATTTTCAAAACATGGTCATTCCTGAGAGCTCTGGGCCGTTTATCCTACTACTCAGAGTTGACAAGGTCATGCAGAATTCCCGTGTGATGAGACACTAACCTCAAGGTCCAAATTCCCGAAGTTGAAGTGAAGCTACACTGGCATGAGAAAGTGATAAAAGAGGAGCCTGGGCATTTTATCTTCCCCAGATCCTCCAAAACCTCCTTTTGAAGGCTTTTTTACCTAGGTGCAATTCCAACCCCCTTCCATTAACACTATGGCTCAATTATCTCAACAGCTTCTAATAGGGTTAAGTGAATTTACCTCAGTGTTCTAAAAGGAAACCAGACTCTTAAAGTTGCTAATATACACTTACTAACTCATGACCAGGTCACACATCAGCTCCCTTATAAATTTTACTGGGATTCTTTGCTTTACGCACAACCCCTCCGCACTCTGAACGTGTTTTCGTTGTGTAATAATGAACATCTGTGACAGCATCTGTGCCAAAATAAATAAAATTAAGCAGATGATTCTGTGGGGTTACGCTAAACAATTTTTTAAACAGGTTCAGATTTCTTTCTAAGGGAGTACAAAATGTCTCCATATGCTTGTTCCTGTTTATTATTGTGTGTGAAAGAGAGAGAGAAATGCTAAGCTAAGTAAGAGAGTAAGGTCATAATTGTAGAGTCATCAAAAGCTAGTTAACACAGTTGTATATTTTTTAATTAAGAATGTTTTCAAGACTAACCAGGGGCCCTGCTTTCTCGTTAAAAGTATTTCAATAGATATTGTCTAAAATGTTATTTTTTCTGTCACTAAGATGAAAGCCAGCCTGTTTTTGGCGGAAAACCCGCTGGAAGTGTTTTGCTCCTCATTGTTACCAGTTTTGCTCCTGGCTACAGTAAAATCCTGTTATGCCCTCACAGTGCTTCTTTTCTGGATTTACATGTGCAAAACAAACTGAACAAACACACCAAGAAAGGGCAACAAAAGGCCAACTCTTTCCATTGCATCACAGATGTGAGACAATCAAGGCATACATGTTAACTAATTCATGATGGTTAAGATCTGTTTTGTCTGATCATAGTTACACCAAGTGTCTTTGTTTCCTTTATTCAAGATACATCTTTTCTTTCCTTCTTCACTTTCAAACTGTCCAGGTCCTTCGGCTTTAGATGTGTTACTGATTAACAGCATGTAGTTAGAATTTTACTACCTTACCTAGTCTGTAAAGCATTGCCTTTAATGGGATCATTTGTTCCATTTACCTTTAATGTAATTACTGATTTATTTATAGTTAAATCTCCATCTTAATTGGGGTTTACTGTTTCCTGCCTGTCCTATGTTGATTTTTCTCTCCTCCCATCCTTTCCTTTGTGTTATTCTGTTACTTTTATTTTTTCCTCTTCTATCAGATCCCTTCTCCATTCCTGATTTATAGATTATTGTTGTCATTTGCTTTAACTCAATCTCTTTTAACAAGTCATTATTTATTATTGTTTTATAAATGAATATTTATTTAAATCAGTTGTTCTCAATAGAGGCTATTTGCCCCCCCAGGGAACACTTGACAGTGTCTAGTGACGGTTACTGATTGTCATAACCGAGGCGTTGGGGGAGGTAAGAGGTACTACTGGCTGGCATCTAGTGGGTAGAGAATAAGGATAGCGCCAAACATCTTATAATGAACATGACAGCTCCTCCCAACAAAGAATGTCCAGCTCAAAATGTCAATAGTGCTGCTGCTGAGAAACCCTGACTCATTTACCCACATTTACCATTTTCTTTGCATTTTTCTTGCTTCTCAAACTGCATCTGAGCTCACTGTCCTACCTGAAGTGATTTTCCTCTACCTGAAGTAAGGGTCTACTCTTAACAAATTCTCAGTTTTTGTTGTTCTCTCTTTTTCCCTTTCTCTGTTTTTATTTACTCTTTATTCTTTTTTTTAATGATCATTTTTTAATTGAAGTATAGTTCATTTTCAATGTTGTGTTAGTTTCAGGTGGATAACAAAGTGATTCAGTTATATATATATATATATATTTTTTTCTTTTCTTTTTCAGATTCTTTCCCATTATAGGCTATTACAAGATACTGAATACAGTTCCCTGTGCCATACAGTATGTCCTTGTTGTTTATTTTATATATAGTAGTGTGCATATGTTAATTCCAAACGCCTAATTTATCTCTTCTCCCCTACCCCACTTACATATTTGTCTTTGTCTGAGTTATCTCACTTCTTTTTTTATATTTATTTTTATTTTTATTTATTTTTGGCTGCATTGGGTCTTCGTTGCTGTGTGCAGGCTTTCTCTAGTTGAGGCGAGCAGGGGCTACTCTTCATTGCGGTGTGCAGGATTCTCATCCCGGTGGCTTCTCTTGTTGCGGAGCACAGGATCTAGGCACGCGGGCTACTGTAGCTGTGGCTCACGGGATCTAGAGCGCAGGCTCAGTAGTTGTGGTGCACGGGCTTAGTTGCTCGATGGCATGCGGGATCTTCCCGGACCAGGGCTTGGACCCATGTCCCCTACATTGGCAGGCGGATTCCTAACCACTGCACCACCAGGGAAGCCCTTGAGTTACCTCACTTAATACAATAATCTTTAGGTCCACCCATGTTTATTTACTCCGTATTCTTGAAATTTATTTTGCAAAGTCTGGAATTCTAGAATGAAAGTTTTCTTTCAGTTATACTGTGGCTGTTGAAAAATCAGATGACAACCTAATCAGCTCTCATTTGAAAGAAACCTGCCATTTTATCTCTGGTTGTTTTGAAGAATTCCCTTCTGGTGTTTAATGTCATGCTGTGCCACCATGTTGTATTTCATTGTGGTTTTCTTATTATTTATCCTCCTGGGAGTTCACTGGGATTTTGAATCTGTGGATGATATATGTCATCACTTCTGGGAAATTCTCAACTGTAACACCTCAAAATTTTGCACCTATTCCATTTCCTTTCCACTCTTCTTCTTGAACTACAATTAAACATATGTTGGAACTTACTGACCACCACCATATCTCTTAACCTCTTTTCCATATTTTCCATCTTTTTGGCTGCATGTGCACCATTTTGGGTTTTATTTTAACTTAAATCCTAGATTACTAATTATCTCTTCAATTGTGCTATTCTGATGTTGTCCACTGCTGGTATATTTGAAACATGAGTGGATCTATTTCTGCTGTTTCTTTTATTTTCTTTTTCTGTTATGACTTGTCATAATGCTTTATTTTCTTGTGTACTGGTGTTTTTAGGAGGATACACTCATTTAAAAAAATCATGGGACTCTTTAAGGATTAGATGAAGTTGGTCTCCTCAGGAGGATTTGGCTCTGCTTCTGCGGACACTCTCAGTCTGAAAATTTTTCAATTCAAGTTTATAGCTTGAGGATATTGGAGACACTCAATCCCAGAGTGGGATAAAAAATTCACAGATACTGTTTTTTCACCTTTCTTTATCCTCTATACTTAATTTCGAATCAAGGGAGACTTCTCTAAAGTCCACAAGAAATGGAGGTTTCGTAGGAATTTACTTCAGGTCACCATAACTCTGAGTGTGTAAACCTTTACAGACCCAGCTTAATTATGGGAAGGTTGTTAATACATTTCCTACCTTGTTGGGCCTAGGACCTTGACCTTGTCCCCTCTTTGTTCAAGACCACCAAATATGTAGCCCAAATCTGCTACCCTTGGAGCAAAAATTCATTTATTCCTATTTGTCCTTCTCTCATATCTGAATTCCTGCTTTCCCTATAATTATGGCTCAGTAGTTCCTCACTGACTCATCAGCTATCAATACTTTTAAAAACACATTTTAAAAATACTTTTTTCTCTACATTGTTAATGGCTTTTGCAAAATGATGGACCCAAATAACTATCCAATATTAAAGTAACTTTTAAAAACATGATATTTTATGTATAATATTCAGCTAATATCTAAAGGTTGTGATTAATAATTTCTAGTATTCTTGACATAAAGTCATTGATGTACTAAGATGTTAGGAGTCTAACGGATGATTTTTTTATGACTTGGAGTTATAAAACACATTTTAAAAATACTTTTTTCTCTACATTGTTAATGGCTTTTGCAAATGATGGACCCAAATAACTATCCAATATTAAAGTAACTTTTAAAAACATGATATTTTATGTATAATATTCAGCTAATATCTAAAGGTTGTGATTAATAATTTCTAGTATTCTTGACATAAAGTCATTGATGTACTAAGATGTTAGGAGTCTAACGGATGATTTTTTTATGACTTGGAGTTATTATGACAGTTAAATGACAAAATGAGGAAATTACTATCCACATGAATATATTATTAATGTGTCATCACAGCTAAAATTTTAATTTCTCTCTTAATGAGAAATGTTAATTTCAGTTAGATTGTGATGTAATAATAATAGCTATTATAGAGTTGGTGCTCGCCATGTGCCAAGCATGTGCATTATCTCATTTAATCATCACACCTTGGGAGGTAGATGATTTTAGAGAAGAAAAAAATGTGGGAGAATAGACAGATTAAGCAACTTGCCTAAGGTCAGTTAGTAAGGGATAAAGACAGGATTAGCCTCCAAGATTCTGACTCTTCACCCCATGCTCTTAAGCGTATGAAATGATTTTATTTCCAAGTGTTGGCTTCTACAGAAGCAATTTTATTAACTAATGGGAAACTGGTAGACCATACAGCCAATGAAAATAACTTTTCATATTCCTGAAAAGCCTAATAAATATAAATTCATTTTTTCACTTTGTCCTGGAAGAGTACTTTGGGATGGAAAAAGATCACTCTCTTCAAAATTTAATTGTAAGTCTCCAAAGTCTTTATTTATTATATCCATAGTAAGAAAAGTATGTAGTAAGATCTCTAAAGTAGTATAAAATTAAATCTTACAGTTCTAATAATATAAATTATTGCTTATCTAGATTTGTGTTTTATGATTGATTGGCAGAGTTTTGTGTTTTATTTAAGATTGTGGTTTATATGGAAACATTCATGACTTCAAAACCATTGTTTTGCAGAGGAACTCTTATCAAGCAGAACTAAACCTCTCCACATAGAGAAATTTTTGAGTCATCAGTTCAATAAATGACAGTTATACAAGGGAAGCATGGATGAATTGTTATTAATCCTAGCCAGGGGAAAAAAAAGTGTGTAGTAGTTGTAACAATGGTTTTATTTCATATATATACATATGAAATATATATATATTTCATATGTATATATATATATATATATATGGCAATCCCTAGAGGGTTCAAATTGATTAAAAATTATGTGCAAGTGTAATAAGAACTGAATTTTTCTTCAATAATTTGGCATCTATTAAAAAAAAACTTTAGGATAAGAAAAGTGTAGAGGAAATAGGAAAGTTCAATCAAATTTTCCAAAACTTTTCCCAAATCCTCAGATACCAAGGTATCTTGGTGTCCTCAGATACCGAGGTATTTGAATTAATTCCTTCCATTTGGCTGGTAAGTGATTTGGACCTGTTTTGAAATCAACTGTTGTCAACGAACTCATTAATTTCTTAAGAATTTGTCAATAGTTTACTTTTCTTTTTTAAAACACATTAATAATGTTGACCGAAAGAAGTTGGATTGAAATTGTGTTAATTAAATTAATTGCTATTTGTTTTCCTTGAAACTTTATCAGTGTAAATAATCCAGAAAGAGGTAGTCAGTCATCTATTCCCAGTTGAAATAAATTTAAATATGAATTTTAAACTTTCCTTTTTTGACAACACCCTACCACAGTAGTATCAAAATCTCTGATGCATATATTTGATTTGCCTTTAGTTATTAAACTTTCTCTTTTGACTTCATCAGTTTCTAGACAGTACATTAATTTTAAAATCAAAACAAACACTGAAGCAAGCAAGACTAGGAATATGAAATCCAGTTTTGTTAAATACTTTAATATAGAGTCATGTTTCATTCTAGAAAATATAATATACAATATTATTGCTTTTCTAGAGAAAAATAAAGCCACAAAGCTGATACATATATTTTGAAAGACCAACAACATCGGTCAATAATTCAAATGACCTCAAAAAAATGGTTTGTGTTGACAGCTTTCTAATATTAAGAACATCAAGGTTTGTTGTTGTTTTCAGGTTTTTTTGTTTTTTTGTTTGTTTGTTTGTTTTTAAGTTACCAGAAGATTTAGGTCCATTCCCACTGGAGACTTCATTATTTGATGGCAATTGGAAAAGAGATTACTAATGAGTTTCTGTTAGATCTGTTGAAATGTCATTGTTGTAGTTTTATGGAGGCAACAGATAATATATAATATCCACGACATTAAATTTAAAATTAAGAAGAATATCATATGGCTGTACCAATATGGCTTAAGTTGTAAGACCCCATGGAACAGGTGGGCTGTACCATATCTGAACCTCTAGGACTCTGATTCTGTAGAATCAGGGTTGGCATATGAGCATCTTTGACTTTTGCCCTTATATTCACAACCTCACATTTACCTAATATGTTATGAAAAGGAAGATGCAGAAGTATAAATCTTAGGAAAATCACTCACAGAAAGAATTTGTTTTTATTCCATGGCTGGAGGAGCTGGTCCAAACTATCCCCTCTCCTCTTTTCAATTGACTTCTCCCTGTTTCTGCTAAGAATGATTTGAGACATTCTATCATTCTCACATTGACAAATAACCTCAGTATCTTTCACAGCCATCTTTGACAGCCTTCTCTCAATTTTAAATTCAGTCTCTGTCTTTTCAACCCATCACATTTGCAGCTGTAAATCAAACACATTTCTATAACACTGCATAATGAAAGATGAATGAGGATCAATAGTGATTGAAATATTAAATCTCCCAGGCTCAAAAAAATGTCAAGCAAAGTTGTTTTAAGGCAGAAAGAGACACAGGTGAAAGTTCTCTTTTAAACTTTCTGGATGTAATGTACTGGCAGGATAAATAGGAAACCACTAGACATTCAGAATGTTAAGTAATCCAAAAGATGGTTAAGGAATAAAAATATGAAATTTTGAATTTATAAAACATGATCAATTACCTTCATTCAGGGGCACAGAATGCTGATAATCTTAGTTATTTCATAAAGGACAAATTTCAAAATTCTGACTAACAAAGAGGTACTTATTAAATGCTTGCTTAAGCGTCACTTCCTTCATCTAGTTCTTTCAGTATTCTAAGTTGTTACTTACACCAGAGACATACTACACCTGAAGAATCTCCTTCACTGATTGCTTTTGTCTCACCTTTATCAAGAGACTCTACAGTGTTAGTGTACTTGTTTAAGTGACAAGAGCTCACTACATTATCAGGGCTTTCTGTACAAAGCCAAGAATGGGAAACTGATTTTAGACTGTAGTACTTTTTCGGAAACATGAACCCTTATAGAACTGGACATATTGCCTTTTTCATCAGGAATTCTACAACCAAGTTTAAACCTGCTTTTATCTAGGAAGATGATGACTAATAAAAAGATACAGGGTTTAGGGAATTTTGGAGACCTTCCCAAAAGTAGTTTTGGTGAAATTAGAGGAGTCAGAGAGATTTAACTATTGAAAGAGCAAATACAAAATAAATTTTGAGAGGGTTCATGCTAAAAAAAGACAAGAGGGAAAAAAGAGAGATAGAAAGAATATAGTAGGACTGATAGTACACTTGCTCATACTTACATTTTTAGAAGTAACAAAAGAGGAAGTCAATGGAAAGACACAAATTGAAAATGCAAGAAAAGAATGTTGTGACTTTGGGGGAGAGTTAATAAATAATATCTCTTTCCCCATCTGCGTTCAGAATCAATTGTGGCAATGACATAGGAATCGCAGAGATGAAAGTCAAAATGATAAATTACCTTTATTAGTGATAATGCTTAGTGGAAAATATAAGTTTAGATCTGAGAGGGGTATAGTCTGCTGGCACAACTGTTCAACCACAAGTCTTACCCTTAAAGACAAATCCCATAGGGTAGAGCAGAGAGCAGAGCATCTGTTGAATGAGCTGTAACCCCCAGTAAAAGAAGCTCATCTAGCATCACAGTTCCTTTTCCCATTTCCCCAGTTGAATATCTCACTCTTCTTTTGAAGAAATGATGAAGAGGAAGGATGTGAAAAAGTACCATATGGAAATAAGAGGACTGATGACTAAGTGACCCCTGTATCAAGACAAAGTAGAGAAAAAGAATAAGCATGAGGGAGACAGACAGTCTAGTTGATTTTGTATACAATTTTAAAATAAACTAGTCCTAGGGATAAAGCTATGGGGTATTGTTACTAGCTTTTTTTTCTACTTCTTAAAGAACTTTTTTACTTTTTTCTAGGCCCATCATTTGCTTTGAAAAATAAATAATTTCCTCAAATTGTTAGATATTATTGCAAACGAGTATAATGAGCAAAAATGATGAATCTGTGTCTTGTATTATGTAGATGGAATGACTGATATCTTTATGAAGGGTTGCTGTCAATATACCTGATTTGTTATTAATTAACAGTTTAACTATAGACTAAATGTGAAAACTTAGAAAATGATAGCCAGCAAGATGTCAAGAGGAATAAACAACATGCTTACCTGACTATGATTTCAAATAAATAAAGTTACAGTTAATTCCTAATAAATTTGAAAATGTAGAGCAATGTGAGAAAGGTGCTATTACCTCCAGTCAAGTGTAATAGGAACATCAAAGTAGGGAATTGGTGATAAAATTAATCAGGTGTGGTAAGGAAGTCAATACAAGTTTTCAAAGCAGACAATGCATTATTTGATCTCTATTTACATATGCCATGGAAGTGTGATAAAACATAAAGCATACTCTGTTGTTTGTTTATGGGATCTTTACAGAGCTCACTCATAAGGTTAGTAAAAGTAAAACCATCTAGAAATATAATCTGTCTTTCTGCATCCTCATGGGGCTGACCCTTTTTGATACTTATAACTGATGAGACTTTCATTGCATGATAAACAGGAAATAGAAGCAGAAATCCTTCTGATAGGTCAAAAACAGATTTTCTTTTCAAAAAATTTGTTTTGGGCTGTATATTGAATGAGTCAAGAAATAGTAGATGCTTGAAAGAAAGAGGGGTTCCTGGTCTGTATTAGTTTCTGAGGTTGTTCTACTTATGCATTCTAAAACTGCAATTCAGATTTATAATAACACCTTGGTCACGTATATAATACAAAATAGACTTAAGTAATTGACAGTGTGTTTATTCCAGTGCAATAGTGGAGAGGAGAACTGACTAGGAGCAGACACATAGGAACCTTCTAGGGTGCTTGAAAAGTTCTAGACCTTGATCTGGGTGGTTCAAGGTTGGTCAAAGTTCTTGACATTGATTACATGGGTATACACAAATATAAAAATTAACCAAGCAGTTCCATAGTTCCTGTAAATGTATGCAAGTCATATCTCAATTAATAAAAACTGTTATGAGGTAATATAGAGCATATAATCTGCAAAGGCATTCTGAGACAGACATAATTATTGAATTTATATATAAGTTCAAATCCACAGTTTGAATTCACTAACATATTCAGTGAAAGGCAATAGGCAGTAATGATGTCTCCTAATGCTATATTTAACTATTATATATAGCAGTTCTTAAGACAGCTCAAACTTTAAACATGAAATTGTAAGATTTACTCTCTCATAGTTTATAAGAAATGAACTAAGGAAAGCTCGCACTAACAATTCACTGAAGTTAAATATAAAGTTGTAAACACACTTTTTTATGAATTATTTTCTAGACATCCACTGACTTGCTGACATATATGAATCTACAGTTACACTTGATATAACTAAGATAAGAACTGATTTTAGGTTTATTTTAGAATTTAGGTATGAGGAAAGCAATGTAAACATTACAATTAAGTAAAATGTAGGATAAATATATTTTATTAAGTATATTCTCATTCCAGATTCTGAGAGACATGAAAAATATATTGTAAATGAAAAGGTCTCCTCTTTCTTATTTATTTATTTATTTAGTATGTGATATGTATTTATAATGGGCAAATACGTAAAACACCTATCTTTTATTAAAGAATTTTATTGAGGACTTAGTATTTGCCAAGACATGCACGAGGCACCTGGATACAACGAGATGGAAATTATACCCTGAAGAATTCATAGTGGAAAGACAGATACAGAAACAGATTATTATAATACAATAATACAGTGTTAACATTCTATCAGTTATATACTTATAGAGAACCCTACACCAAAGTCTATAAAACACAGTTCCAGCCCAAGTAACTTAACAATGGTTCTGGCTGTAAAAGTGAAATTCATATCAAATTTGAAAACAAAATTAATATTAATTTCTATAAAATTTGTAATTCATGGTAACTAAAGTTTAAATGTTTTATATTTTAATTGGGTATAATCATTCATTGCAGAGTCTCTATGTTTTTGTTTTGTTTCATTTCCGTGATGCAGAACGATCCAATGAAAGACATAAGAAAGTTCATGTGTTTTTGTTTTCTAATCTCAAAGTTCCCAAATAATTGCCTGATAATGATTTCAGCCACAAAGGGCCTCTTTGCAGAATGCCAGTGGGCATGACGATGACCCACAGTTGTGCGAGGACATTATAGCTATTGGACACTCACTTACAGACACAAACCAGATACTTCAGCATCTGCTTTGCTTCATGCTGATCACTCACTTTTTAGGTTAGATAACATTCATAGAAACAATAAACAGATCATATATTACACGGTAATTATCCTTCCCTAGAGATAACAAAAAGAAATCCATTATTTCACTCACTCCAGAAGGTTTGAAATTCAAAGATAAGCAATATTTGTCAAACTAAGAAATAAATTAAAACATACATTTTGAACATTCACTTATGAAATCTGGGAAATATTTGCATACAAAGATTTTCCTGAAATTGTTTTTGTTTGTAACACATTATTTAAAAAGTCTAAGGTCAGCAGAGATCAGTAATATAGTTTTTTAAATGTATTAGACTAGCCCACAGACAGACGGTGGAAAAATTCAGAGTACACACCTCACTAGAAGTGGTTCTATTGGGTAATGATATTGAGTCCTGTGCTTCCAATATGATATTTTATCTCAAAAAGTGATTTTTATAATGAAACTGTTTTTAAAATCTCACTTATTAATAATCTATTTGCCAAAAATAATATCTTAAGAAGAAAGATGTCCTGAATCATATAACTCTAATAGCAAAGATTTGAGGTTTTTGCCGTCTGTCCACTTGGAGACTCTTTTGAGATAACCACACTAATCTGGCACCTTGTTTTATTTTGTTTTCTTTTTCATTGTCTCTAACTTCAAATGTGTTTTGGACCTTGATCATAAGTCACACAATGAAGGGCAATGTTTATAACTATGTTGCTCCTTTTTTTCTTTTCATAAGATGTCTTCAATTTTCTCTCCCTTACCACTTTTTAGGGGCATTTATACCCAAAATCATACAGGTACAGTGACAAAATTCTGTAACAAAAATGTTAGATAGCAAGTTCACTTGTGTGTGACAATTTTGAGGGCAACAAATATGATTTATTCAACTTCTAGTCTCCTAGCCTAATAGATTTAATAGGACTTAATAGCTTTCTTGACTATAATTATAGACTAATTAATAGGACATAATTAATAATAGGACATCATCAGTTTTATGACCATAACCATAATTAGGAGTTCATGATTTCCTGGAAGGAACACATTTGTAAACATATGATAGTATTCTCCCACATTAGAAGAATAAATAAAAACAATCCTTACATATTCCCCTCATTCTTCTCCAGTTACAACTCTATAGCTCTAACTTTCCCTTTTACAGTCAAATTTCTGGAAGGTTTGTGTATAATTTCTGCATGGAGTGTAGTGCCTTGATTTTCGTCCTCTTTGGACACTTTTTATCACTTTCTTTCAAAACCGTCCTATCTTCCTGATTATTTAACTCATGACCCATATATAAATCCTCTTCCCTTTTCACTCTATATGCTCCCTCTTGTCAAAAGTCAAAATTTTCAATAACCTTGATAGATAACTTATAAATTGATAGCTCCAGCTCTATCCATTCAGCCACCTACATACAAACTACTCACAAACGCATAAACAAACTTGATCTCATAAGTTTATTTATCTTTCAATGTTCCATTGTTATCTAGGTCACCATCACTCATCTAGTAATCAAAACAGAGAACTAAGAGTTATCTTGTTTAAGATATAAAAGGGAAAATCGGTAGCATAAGGTTCCTGTAAAGGTAGATGGGAATAGGATTACAAGCATAAGGTAAAATTGGCCTTAATTAGGAGATATAGTAAATGCCTTTATTATAGCAAAAGTCATGTTCAGTATCAGAAACATGGGAAAGTCTTCTATTAATTGCTTTTATTTTCATTAGAAATTACGACATGGAGTCAACTACTAAAAACAAAGAGAAAAACAGTTTGATTGAAATTTTGAGAGACCAGAAAAACTTGGAACGGCCCAGCAATTTCAAGGGCCCCTTTGAGTATGCTGATGATTAATTTATAATAGAACTAACGTGTTTTCAACACTAGGGCTCAGTTGTTTAGTTATCGTGGTGGGGAGGGGGAGAGGGGACAGGTGTAGGTTCACAATCACTTATTCAAATTCCAAAATCCAAAATTTCATGAAAACCATATCTTTTTTCAAATTATTTTGGCTGAAAACCAGTGAATTGATATGAAGTCACTTGTCATCTATATTTATCCAAACTACTGTGAATATAATATACTTTGCTATATCACTTTATTATATTAGATTGGGAGGTACTACCTTTGATCCTGTTAGAAGAGTTACGTATTTTTTTAACTGAATTTTGAATTATGTTTAGACTCAATGGATTTTGATAAGAGATTGTAGATTTAGCATAAACATCCATTTAGGTTTGGGATTGGTACAAAAAATTTAATGTTTTATGTTTTGTTAACTTGAATTCAAGAATGATGTTATGTATGTGATAAAAATTAAATTAACGCTTTCAAGATGGCAGAGGAGTAAGACATGGAGATCACCTTCCTCCCCACAAATACATCAAAAATACACCTACTGGTGGAACAACTCCTACAGACCACCTACTGAATGCTGGCAGAAGACCTCAGACTTCCCAAATTGCAAGAAACTCCCCACATACCTAGGTAGGGCAAAAGAAAAAAGAAAAACAGACACAAAAGAATAGGGAAGGAACCTGCACTTCTGGGATGGAGCTGTGAAGGAGAAAAGGTTTCCACACGCTAGGAAGCGCCTTCACTGGTGGAGACAGGGGGTGGGGGGGATCCTTTAGTGCCACGGAAGAGAGCAGAACAACAGGGGTGCAGAGGGCAGAGTGGAGAGATTCCCGCAGAGAGGATCAGTGCCAACCAGCATTCACCAGCTTGAGAGGCTTGTCTGCTCACACACCAGGGCAGGTGGGGGCTGGGAGCTGAGGCTCGGGCTTCAGAGGTCAGATCCCAGGAAGAGGACTGTGATTGGCTGCATGAAGAAAGCCTGAAGGAGGCTAGTGTGTAACAGCTAGCCGGGAGGCAGTACAGGAAAAAGTCTGGAACTGCCTAAGAGGCAAGAGACCACTGTTTTGGAGTGCACAAGGAAAGGGGATTCAGAGCACAGTCTAAATGAACTCCAGAGACAGGAGTGAGCCATGGGTATCAGCGCAGACACCAGAGACGGACATGAAATGCTAAGGCTGCTACTGCAGCCACCAAGAAGCCTGTGTGCAAGAACAGGTCACTATCCACACCTCCCCTCCCAGGAGCTTGTGCAGCCTGCCACTGCCAGGGTCCCATGATCCAGGGACAACTTCCCCAGGAGAACACACGGTACACCTCAGGCTGTTGCAACGTCACACCGGCCTCTGCCATCACAGGCTCGCCCCGTATGCCATACCTTTCACTCCTCCCAGCCTGAGTGAACCAGAGCTCCCTAATCAGCTGCTCCTTTAACCCCATCCTCTCTGGGCAGGGAACAGATGACCTCAGGTGACCTACACGCAGAGGCAGGGACAAATCCAAATCTGAACACCAGGAGCTGTGCGAACAAAGAAGAGAAAGGGAAATTTCTCCCAGCAGCCTCAGGAACAGTGTATTAAATCTTAACAATCAACTTGATGTACCCTGCATCTCTGGAATAACTGAATAGACAATGAATTATCCCAAATTTGAGGTGGTGGACTTTGGGAATAACTGTAGACTTGGGGTTTACTTTCTGTATCTAATTTGTTTCTGGTTTTATGCTTAGCTTAGTTTAGTATTTAGAGCTTATAACCATTGGTAGATTTGTTTAAAGATTTGGTTTAATTGCTCTTTTCCTTTTTTCTTTATATTTATATAAATTTTTCTTTCCTTTTTCTCTTGTTGTGAGTGTGTATGTGTATGTTTCTTTGTGTGATTTTTGTCTGTATAGCTTTGCTTTTACCATTTCTCCTAGGATACTGTCTGTCCGTTGTTGTTTCTCTTTTTTTTTTTTCTATAGTATTTAGTACTTATCACCATTGGTGCCTTTGTTTTCTGATTTGATTGCTCTCTTCTTTCTTTCTTTCTTTTTTAAGTAATTTTTATTATTTTAATTTTTTTTATTTTTAATAATATTTTTTAATTTTAATAAATTTATTTTTTCTTTCCTTTCTTTTCTCCATTTTCTTCTGAGCCACGTGGCTGACAGGGTCTTGGTGCTACAGCTGGTTGTCAGGCCTAAGCCTCTGAGGTGGGAGAGCCGAGTTCAGGACATTGGTCCACCAGAGAAACTCCTGCCGCATGTAATATCAAATAGCAAAAGCTATCACAGAAATCTCCATCTCAACACTAAGACTCAGATCCTCTCAACCACTCTCAAGCTAGAGTGCTGGACATCCTATGCCAAACAACTAGAAAGACAGGAAGACAACTCCAGCCATTAGCAGAGACTCTGCCTAAATCATAATAATTTCACAGACACCCCAAAACACACCACCTAATGCAGTCCTGCCCACCAGAAAGACAAGATCCAGCCTCATCCACGGGAACACAGGCACCAATCCCATCCACCAGGAAGCCTACACAGCCCACTGAACCAACCTTACCCACTGAGAGCAGACGCCAAACAAAACGGGAACTATGGACCTGCAGCCTGCCAAAAGGAGACCCCAAATGCAGTTAGTTAAGCAAAATGAGAAGACAGAGAAATACAGAGCAGATGAAGGAGCAAGGTACCAGACCAAATAAATGAAGAGGAAATAGGCAGTCTACCTGAAAAAGATTCAGAGGAATGATAGTAAAGATGATCCAAAGGCTTGGAAATAGAATGGAGAAAATAAAGGAAACATTTAACAAGGATCTAGAAGAACTAAAGAGCAAACAAAAATGAGGAAAAACACAATAAAAGAAAATAAAAATTCTCTAGAAGGAATCAATAGCAGAATGAATGAGGCAGAAGAATGGATGAGTGACCAGGAGGAAAAAGTAGTGGAAATAACTACACAGAGCAGAATAAAAAAAAAAGAATGAAAAGAATTGAGGACACTCTCAGAGACATCTGGGACAACATTAAACACACCAACATTCGAATTATAGGGGTCCCAGAAAAAGAAGAGAAAAAGAAAGGGACTGAGAAAATATTGGAAGAGATTATAGTTGAAAACATCCCTAATATGGGAAAGGAAATAGTCAGTCAAGTTCAGGAAACACAGAGAGTCTCATACAGGATAAATACAAGGAGAAACACACCAAGACACATATCAATCAAACTGTCAAAAATTAAATACAGGGTCTTCCCTGGTGGCACAGTGGTTGAGAGTCCGCCTGCTGATGCAGGGGACATGGGTTCGTGCCCCCATCTGGGAAGATCCCACATGCCGTGGAGCAGCTAGGCCCGTGAGCCATGGCCACTGAGCCTGTGAATCCAGAGCCTGTGCTCTGCAACGGGAGGGGCTACAATAGGGAGAGGCCTGTGTACGGCAAAAAAAAAAAAAAAAAAAAAAAAAAATTAAATACAAAGAAAAAATATTAAAAGCAGCAAGGGAAAAGCAGCAAATAACATGCAAGGGAATTCCCATAAGGTTAAGAGCCGATCTATCAGCAGAAACTCTGCAAGCCAGAAGGGAGGGGCAGGACATATTTAAAGTGATGAAAGGGAAAAGCCTACAACCAAGATTAATCTACCTAGCAAGGATCTCATTCAGATTCAACAGAGAAATTAAAACCTTCACAAACAAGAAAAAGCAAGAGAATTCAGCACCACCAAACCATCTTTACAACAAATGCTAAAGGAACTTCTCTAGGCAGGAAACACAAGAGAAGGAAAAGACTTACATTAACAAACCCAAAACAATTAAGAAATTGGTAATAGGAACATACTTATCGATAACTACCTTAAATGTAAATGGATTAAGTGCTCCAACCAAAAGACGTAGACTGGCTAAATCGTTACAAAAACAAGACCTGTATATATGCTGTCTACAAGGGACCCACTTCATACCTAGGGACACATACAGACTGAAAGTGAGGGGATAGAAAAAGATATTCCATGCAAATGGAAATCAAAAGAAAGCTGGAGTAGTAATTCTCATATCAGACAAAATAGACATTAAAATAAAGACTATTATAGAGCAAAAGGAAGGGCTCTACTTAATGATCAATGGATCAATCCAAGAGGAAGATATAACAATTGTAAAGAATTATGCAGCCAACATAGGAACACCTCAATACATAAGCCAAAAGCTAACAGTCATAAAGGGGAAATCGACAGTAACACAATAATAGTAGGGGACTTTAACACCCCACTCTCACCAATGGACACATCATCCAAAATGAAAATAAATAAGGAAACACAAGCTTTAAATGATACTTTAAACGAGATGGACTTAATGGATATTTATAGGACATTCCATCCAAAAACAACAAAGTACACTTTCTTCACAAGTGCTCATGGAACATTGTCCATGATAGATCATATCTTGGGTCACAAACTAATCCTTGGTAAATTTAAGAAAACTGAAATCGCATCAGTTATCTTTTCTGACAACAATGCTATGAGACTAGATATCAACTAGAGAAAAAAAATCTGTAAAAAATAGAAACACATGGAGGCTAAACAATGCACTACTAAATAACCAAGATCTCACTGAAGAAATCAAAGAGGAAATCAGAAAATACCTAGAAAAAAATGACAATGAAAACATGATGACCCAAAACCTATGGGATCAGCAAAAGCAGTTCTAAGAGGGAAGTTTATAGCAATACAATCCTACCTCAAGAAACAAGAAACATCTCAAATAAACAATCTAACTTTACACCTAAAGCAGTTAGAGAAAGAAGAAGAAAAAACCCTCAAAGTTAGCAGAAGGAAAGGAGTCATAAAGATCAGATCAGAAATAAATGAAAAAGAAATGAAGGAAATGATAGCAAAGATCAATAAAACTAAAAGCTGATTCTTTGAGAAGATAAATAAAATTGATAAACCATTAGCCAGACTCATCAAGAAAAAAACAGAGAAGACTCAATATCAATAGAATTAGAAATGAAACAGGAGAAGTAACAACTAATACTGCAGAAATATAGCAAATCATGAGAGATTACTACAAACAACTATATGTCAAAAAAATGGACAACTTGGAAGAAATGGACAAGTACTTAGAAAAGCACAATGTTCTGAGACTAAACCAGGCAGAACTAGAAAATATAAACAGACCAATCACAAGCACTGAAATTGAAACTGTGATTAAAAATCTTCCAACAAACAAAAGCCCAGGACCAGACAACTTCAAAGGCGATTTCTCTCAAACATTTAGAGAAGGGCTAACACCTGTTCTTCTCAAACTCTTCCAAGATATAGCAGAGGGAGGAACACTCCAAAACTCATTCTACCAGGCCACCATCATCCTGATACCAAAACCAGAAAAAGCTGTCACAAAAAAAGAAAACTACAGGTCAATACCACTGATGTACATAGATACAAAAATCCTCAATAAAATACTAGTAAACAGAGTCCAACAGCACATTAAAAGGTCATACACCATGATCAGTTGGGGTTTATCCCAGGAATGCAAGTAGTCTTCAATATACCCAAATCAAACAATGGGATACACCATATTAACAAACTGAAGGATAAAAACCATATGATTATCTCAATAGATGCAGAAAAAGCTTTTGAAAAAATTCAACCCCAGTTATGATAAAAACCCTCCAGAAAGTGGGCATAGAGAAAACCTACCTCAACATAATAAAGGCCATATATGACAAACGCACAGCCAGCATCGTTCTCAATGGTGAAAAACTGAAACCATTTCCACTAAGATCAGGAAAAAGACAATGTTTCCCACTCTCACCACTATTATTCAACATAGTTTGGAAGTTTTAGCCTCAGGAATCAGAGAAGAAAAAGAAATTAATGAATCCAAATCAGAAAAGAAGAAGAAAAGCTGTCACTCTTCGCAGATGACATGATACTATACATAGAGAATCCTAAAGAGGCTACCAGAAAACTACTAGAGCTAATCAATGAATTTGGTAAAGTAGCAGGATATAAAATTAATACACAGAAATCTCTTGCATTCCTATACACTAATGATGAAAAATCTGAAAGAGAAATTAAGGAAACACTCCCATTTACATTGCAACAAAAACAATAAAATACCAAGGAATAAACCTACCTAAGCAGACAAAAGACCTGTATGCGGAAAACTATGAGGCACTGATGAAAGAAATCAAAGACAACACAAATAGATGGAGAGATATACCATGTTCTTAGATTGGAAAAATCAACATTGTGAAAATGATTATACTACCCAAATCAATCTACAGATTCATTTCAATCTCCCTCAAACTACCAATGGCATTTTTCACAGAACTACAACAAAAATTTTCACAGTTTTTATGGAAACACAACAGACCTTGAATAGCCAAAGCAATCCTGAGGAAGAAAAACAGAGCTGGAGGAATCAGGTTCCCTGACTTCAGACTATACTACAAAGCAACAGTAATCAAGACAGTTTGGTACTGGCATAAAAACATAAATATAGATCAATGGAACAGGATAGAAAGCCCAGAGGCAAACCCCTGCACATATGGTCACCTTATTTTTGATAAAGGAGGCAAGAATATACAATGGAGAAAAGACAACCTCTTCAATAAGTGGTGCTGGGACAACTGGACAGCTACATGTAAAAGAATGAAATTAGAACACTCCCTATCACCATACACAAAAATAAACTCAAAATGGATTAAAGACCTAAATATAAGGCCAGACGTAATAAAACTTAGAGGAAAACATAGGAAGAACATTCTATGACATAAATCACAGCAAAATCCTTTTTCACTCACCTCCTAGAGAAATGGAAATAAAAAATAAATAAAAAAACAAATGGAAACTAATGAAACTTAAAAGCTTTTGCACAGCAAAGGAAACCATAAACAAGACGAAAATACAACCCTCAGAATGGGAGAAAATATTTGCAAATGAAGCAACTGACGAAGGATTAATCTCCAAAATATACAAGTAGCTCTTGCAGCCCAATATCAAAAAAACAAACAGCTCAATCCAAAAATGGCCAGAAGAACTAAATAGACATTGCTTCAAAGAAGACATACAGATTGCCAACCAATAAATGAAAGGATGCTCAATATCACTAATCTTCAGAGAAATGTAAATCAAAACTACAATGATGTATCACCTCATACCAGTCAGAATGGCCATCATCAAAAATTCTACAAACACTAAATGCTGAAGAGGGTTTGGAGAAAAAGGAACCCTCTTGCACTGTTGGTGGGAACGTAAATTGATACAGCCACTATGGAGAACAGTATGGAGGTTCCTTAAAATCTAAAAATAGGCTACCATATGACCCTGCAATCCAACTACTGGGCATATACCCTGAGAAAACCAGAGAAATGCAAATCAAAACTACAATGATGTATCACCTCACACCAGTCAGAATGGCCATCATCAAAAATTCTACAAACACTAAATGCTGGAGAGGGTTTGGAGAAAAAGGAACCCTCTTGCACTGTTGGTGGGAACGTAAATTGATACAGCCACTATGGAGAACAGTATGGAGGTTCCTTAAAAAGC